>NC_066586.1:3012500-3047500 GCF_905475345.1 Vespula vulgaris | reverse complement strand
CTTCCCCTAATTACGCGATCCTTACCGACGACAACGACGCGCGCCTACCTGCCAGCCAGTCAGCCAGCCAGTCAACCAGCCAACCAGTCAGCCAACCAGCCTACCTACCTACCTACCTACCTACCTACCTACCTACCTATCTACCTACCTACTTGCTTTCTTGCTTGCTTTCTTGCTTACTTGCCTGTCTGACTTCGACCCCTTGCCTACCTAACTATGTTTCCTCCATTTCGATCAAACCCTTACTTTACGTATTTCTCTTTTAAATCGTCGCGTTCTCGTCAATTAATCTATTTTATTTCTTCTTCTTTTCTTTTTAAAGATCAATTCGATCAATTATAAGAAGACAGGAAAGTAAGTACTTACGTTTATGTAAAAATTAAGTCTGCGAGAAATCAGAGAGAGAAAGAGAGAACGAAAGAGAGAGAGAGAGAGAGAGAGAGAGAGAGAGATCGTTTCAATTTCATAATGACTTCGTTTGGAATTAATATAAGGTGGTAAAGATGAGAACTCACGAGAACGATACCTAGTAAAGCCGTCGGTTTTAATGGTGTCCGCTACGACGAAACTTCCGGTGACCGATCTCATCTCTAAACCCTTCCAGTCACTCGTTACAACCATCCCCGATCCTCCCCTGATCCTTCGTTCTCGCGAAGCCGCACCCACGTTGTCCTCTCTCTCTCTCTCTCTCTCTCTCTCTCTCTCTCTCTCTCTTTCCTCTCTCTCTCTCTCTCTCTCTCTCTCTCTCTCTCTCTCTCTCTCTCTCTCTCTCTCTCTCTCTCTCTCTCTCTCTCTCTAGCTTCTCTACCTATTTTTCGTCATCCATTCTACCACGGTAGAGTAGAAATGGACTTCCGTTTCCTGCGCATGATTTATTAGATAGTCAGATAACGTTCACGGGTTGGACGCTATGCTTTAGAAAAATTTGAATGATGTTACCGATGAATCAACGTATGTTTTACCTAATTATGAAAATAATATTCTTTTGCAAAAAGAAGCAGAAGAAGAAGAAGAAAGAGAAGACGAAGAAGAAGAAGAAGAAAGAGAAGACGAAGAAGAAGAAAAAGGAAGAGAAAAAGAAATAATAGTTTTAAAAAACTTTCTAGCCCCTACCCCTTCCCTGTTAAAACAATATCTAATCAAAAATCAATCTTATTATTATCAGAATTTTCTACAGAACAATCCTATTACTTTATCTAATGTTCTTTAATCGTATCGATTATAAAGGCAATGGAGAAAGAGATAACAAACGCGTCGCCTCGTGGGATGATCATTAACGTACGATTCGCGAGCAATTAAATCGAAGTGGCCGGAGCAAACATCGATCGGAAAGAGTGAACGCGTCGAGGGAAAAGGTACGTGTGTTACGTACGCTCCGGTCGATGAGCGTCAGCCCACAGGGGTGGTTGCCATATAGAAGCAAAAAAGAAGAAAGATAGATAGATAGATAGATAGGAAGAGAAAGGAAGAGAGGGAGAGAAAGAGAGAGAGAGAAGCCGACTCTCAAATATTTACCAGCTAGTCTAAACAACTTCGGGCATTGTTCCATGGCGCTACTATGTGTAAATTTAATCTTCCGCTCACGTGAAGATAAACGAAACTATCGAGATTACGAGCTGACTGGCTTTCTCTATCATCCCCGTACGAATTAGAGAAGTAGAGGACTGCATTATCGAACGTTTACGCTTAATAAAACGTGACGTGATCGTGGTCCGTGAGTCGTGAAATAGAAATCGATGGATAAGAGAGGCAGTTAGGAGGATGAGTTTCAAGTTGGCGAACCACTTGGAATTTGCTGACGTGCGTCTTTCTCTCTCTTTCTCTCTCTCCCTCTCTCCCTCCCTCTCTCTCTCTCTCTCTCTCTCTCTCTCTCTCTCTCTCTCTCTCTCTCTGCTTCTCTTTTTCATTCTCTCTTTCTCACTTTAGCGATCAAGATGGCGTCGTTGGCCAGGGTGACATCTTCATAGGGTGTCGTGGAAGATCCAGAAAAGGATCCTGAAGCTTCTTCGATCCTTCGTTGGACTCGTTTGAATCGATGCGATAGAATGACACGTCTGTATATATGTATACATATACATATATATATATATATATATATATATATATATATATACACATACATTTATATACAACATATTTGTAATAATATATAATAAGTATGTACGATAATATGTACATGTCTATATTAGTATGAGAGAGCACTCGAACCTTCGAGCCCTTTGTCGGGCGATCATTGAACACCTGGACTCTCTTATCTCCGCTATCTTCTCTTCTCTTCTCTTCTCCTGCCGTCTCTACTCTTCTCGTCTCTTTTCTTGTCTTCGTCGAGGTCACCGAAAGGGTATCCTCGATCTAGCAGAGTGCTTCGACAGCCGAGAAGAAATCACAGGCCAGTTAACGCGCCGCCGTGTCACTCCTTTGGCCGCGCCTTCCTTCGTCCGAACCTTTGGACAGGGTCGGTTAACGCCAAGGGCGGTTCTTTCGATCCTATCCCACTACGAGCGATTATTACACGCTCTCTTTTTCTTTCTCTATCAATCTTTTTCTCTCTTCGATCATTTAAACTCTTAGATATAATAATTAATAAACTAATCTTAATTGTGTTTTATTTCTTCACAATTTTTTTTTTTTTTTTTTTTTTATAACTACATACAACGAGTTAAATTTCTCATCGAAACTTATCTCACAAATTGAAATTTATCTCATGAACAGTAGAAACAATGTTTTTATAATAAATACGAATTATACGAATATAGGGAGAAACCATTCATACTAATCGTATTCCCTGTTTAAACGAGGGTATAGCCTAAAAAGGCGGCACTTACGAAAGGATCGAAAAAGGATCCACACGCGCAGGAATGCGCGAGTCAAGAGTTGCCGGTCCTAGGAACGTGGCTAATGGGCCCACTTAACGTCTCAACCGTCTCACGAACCGATCCCTTCCTCCTCCTCCTCCTCCTCCTCCTCCTCGTCCTTCTCTTTTTCCATCTCACTCTCTCTCTTCCTCTCTCTCTCTCTCTCTCTCTCTCTCTCTCTCTCTCTCTACCTTCTCTCCATATCTTCTCCATCTCTTTCTATCATTTCCTTTCCCTTCCAACGGGCAGCGTGCCGAGTTAATAATCGGCAATATTTATTTCGGATTGGATACGGCTCGGTCCGAAGCGGTTCGTGCATTGTAACGCGAGAGATTAATACGCTCCGTTCACGATCACGTCGTTCTCTACTCTCTTCTCCATTCTCCTTGTTGCGACACATTAGAATCGGTAAATGTAACGTTGAGGTATGACGTCTTCGTCGTCCCTTTAAAAAATTAATTTATTTGATGTCATCAAAATCACCAGTCAACAACAGTACGATCTTGTCGTTTTTGTCACACTTTCTTTTAGAAATTATTTTCTACAAATTTTCTACGATTCAAACATAAAATTTATTTCACATAAGAAAATAAAAAAAAAATCAGATAGAAAGAAAATATCTAGGTTGGTATATGAAAAATTATGTAAAAATTCGTACGTTCGAAAATGAAAGATAGAGAAAGAGAAAGATTATAAACAGGAACGGTAAGACTTTACATTAACAGGAAATATGTATTCTTTCAGGGTCATACCTTAGAAATTTTTCGATTAGTCAGAAATGCGCGTCTTGTACTTTGCACCTAACGTCGTCTAACGGGTACTCACGATATCCGCCGTTAAGTCTTAATGATTTGTCTCCTCGACTAATGAGCGTCAGGACTTAACGGCATATTAGCGCGTTAATCCTTTTGATGAGCGATTCGCGTGTCCACCGCGTAGCAACTTAATATCTATCCACGCATATAAACGCATAATAGAGGCGTTCGTCGTGCCTATTAAAGTGACAGGTGCCAGCACGAGATGATAAACAAATAGCCACATTTGTGAGAAAAAGAAAGAGAGAGAGAGAGAATGTGTTTATTTCGGTGATTTCTTTCTTCAATTTAACAAGTAATTTTAGCACGTTGTCGACCACTCAGGAAGATCATCAGATTTACTTATTGTCGGTTTCAACGAGAATTGGACAAAAATAAAAACAAAAAAAGTTAAAAAAAAATAAAAAAAGAATCTTCGAAATTATAAATCAATTACAAGAACACAATAGCAGGTATTACACAAATATAATTCAATCGGAGTGCGATCTAATTTTCCATCTTGTATTCAAATTGAAATGAAAAGAAAAGAAAAAAAAAGGAAAAAAGAAATAAAAAAAAAATAAAAAAGAAAACAAAGAACAATTAATTTCTTTCGCGTCACTATTTTCGAGGTAGTAGCTCCGAAGGTGGTGTCGTTTACACGGAACCATGTTCCCCGTATTTCCCGGATGCGCAAAGGGTGAGAATGAATCGCCTCCGGAGAACTGCAGAACAAATGGGAACATTAAGTCGCTTTTGCGGCTTCGTACAAACAGTGCTACCACCAACGTTCTACATACATCTATTCCCCTTTCCACTTTACTCCTTTCTCAACAATCTAGACACATCCCCTTTTCTCCCTGAATCATCCCTTTAAAAAATTTTACAAGATAAGTCGAGGGTAAGCTCGGTTGATCACAAAAGTTTAAAAAGAAGAGGATACTTTAAATATTTTTAAATACATCGTTAATACATATGATATATATATATAGCATTTTATTATTTTAATCTGAAATTTTTGGTCAGTAATTTATTGTTGATCGTGAAGTAGAAAATATAAAAAAGATATTGTTTAAAACAGCTGACTCGAGTTATTTTCATAAAATAATAAGATGTTGAAATAGTGAATTACAATAGTTATCTCTACGTTATTTAAATACGAGAGAAAAAGAAAAAAGAAATTAAAATAAAAACATTGGGAGTAACGGATCGTTTAGAACATACAACTCGAGCGAGGACGACCTCGGTATAGGAAAGAATTCTGAGACACCCGTTGGACGGAACGGAGCCGTAAGATGCTTTTCTCGGGGGTAGAAGCGAGGACCTGTCACATTACGGAGTGGAATTTATGTCCGATGCCCAGCGGCGTGACAAGTTGCCTCTGATGAACGGCCCCACCGCGAACTCTTGGCCCTCCGGCGTGCGAGGAGGAAACGAAGGAAGAAAAGAGAGAAAGAGGGAGAGAGAGAGAGAGAAGAGAGATAGAGAAAGGAAAGAGAGAAAGAGAGAGAGGGAGAGAGAAGTCCAAGAAAAGAGAAACCTCTCCCCTCCCTTTTCTCTTTTCTTCTTCTCCATGACTCTTTTCAACTTCTTTCTTTGCAAATTTTACTTTTCCTCTACGATTCGTTAGATCGATTTCGACGTAATAAATAAATAAATTTGTTATAAAAAGAAAAAAGCAAACAATATTGGATCCTAAAAAAGAAACATTTTAAAAAGTTATACTGACATTGAAAAGTTAATTACTTACACACACACACACACGCGCACATATATAAAATGAAATACCATATAAAGATGGTAACCATAAAAAAATGAACAGAAAAATGAATTAAAAATAATAATTATTTCAACTCTTACTCTCTTAAGAATTGTCATCATTTGTGAAACAAAGCAAACGTGAAAGTAGTTACAGAATATCCAAATGTTCGATTTCATCGAAGAACGAAGTTTTTGAAAAGGGGTGGAGGCAGAACGAAAGGATATTTCGTGAAGAGAATCGCGAGAAGCACAACGTGGGTGTAGAATGCGACGGCACGGACTCGCGGGAAAGGCGGAAGGGTTAGACCCTTCTCTCTGTGACCATGGTGAAGTTTAAAAAAAAAAAAGAAAAAAGAAGAAAAAAAAGAAAAGAAAAAAGAAAAGAAAAAAGGAAAAAAATCACATAGGATTGGAACGCTCGGCAAGGAGCTATTCCCCGACGGCAACGACGCGGCGAGCTCGCACCGCTCCTGCCGGTGATAAACACGGCAAGTTACGATTTCTCGGAGCCCCCACATCGTGAACAGCCGTGGCGGTCTGTACGTGACCGGATGGTGTCCCCTTCCTTCCTCCTTCCTCCTTTCTTTCTTTCTTTCTTTCCTTCTTTCCTTCCTTCCTTTCTTTCGGAAACGACAAAAAGGGTTGAACTCTTTCGACGCGCGACGAAACGTGCGAAAGAAAATGTTTAAGACGATTGAGAACAAAAGTGAATTTGCTAAGAAGTAATAATCATTTAGTACGTTAAAAAGGAATGATGAGATACGTATGTACGCTAAGGTACGATAATAATATCGATAGACGTAAGAAACAAGGAGAAATCAAATGAGAAATAATAAAACAAGGAAAGATAATTCGATCCTTTTGCTTTTTTTCTTTTTCAATAGATATCTAACGACAACGAAGTCTAATAAAATTAATTGTAATCTTTTCTAGTGTCGCTTTACGTATTTAAAGGCCAGTGGCAAATGTTAAAGACCAAATTTTACGACTTCGCCCAGGGCACTACTTTAAACTACACATCTGCGTAACATACCGGTAACACGTGAGCAAAAAATACCAAAGACAAATATATCTTCTAAATAAAACGCCGATGTTTCGCTCTACTACCGTATTGGCACCTGGTTTCTATTGCCTCACCAGTTTTGTCCAGTCGAAATGTGGCTTACACGTTTCTCATGACTTTACTGTTAGAACACGTGAAAAGGTCTTCGTTGCGTGTTAGGATAAGAAATACGGGACATTCCATTCGAGATAGTTGACTTTTAGCAGATTTTCATTTTGAGAAAGGGCAAATTGGTATGGCTTTTAAAATTTTTCTTTTTAAAAGACACACTTTCAAAAGACTTTTAAAATTTTTCTTTTTAAAAGACATCATAAGACGCGTTAGCGAATACAAATAGACAAGTTTATAATAAATTAGACGAAAAAAAAAAGAACAAATGTAATGGATGATTTATTTTTTCTATTTTTAAATAACAAACGACAAAACGTTATTATATTATTGTACATTAGAAAGAGTCGGAAACGTTGAAACAAGTTAATTGTTTGAACTGACGTTAAATTTGTAAAAACGTTTTCTCGTGCAACGAGAAGGAACGCAAAAGGATTTAAGTGCACGGTTATCGCTCGCATTCCGTGGCTTTTGCAAGTGGCACGGCTATCCCATTACAAACTTCTTCTCGGAAACTTTCGTTTCGCGAAGCGTCCCCTTTCCAGCAGCATTGCCGCAGAGTCTCGCGAAAAGCCACGCACGTGCGCGATTATTTCCTTCTCTTCGTAACAACGATGTAAAACGATAAGGAACCGACTGCTTGCATGGCGACGAGAAAGACTTAAGCTAATGCAACGACAGAGGATCGCTTAACCCTTGCTTTCTAACGTTTCCTAGGAAGTCCGTACCTTGCCGCATCCAAAGAAAACTTTTCTTTTCTCGCCGATAAACTTCCACTTAATTAAACGTTGCATTGAAACAAAAGTAGGTTTTAGAAACATCAACTAAACGATGCTAACTGTTTCGTAGAAATTTAATTTTTTAAACTCGCAAGTCTTTCTATTATAATTATATTCTATCAAAAGTGTACGATTATTTTGCATCGAAAATTGCCTGTTTTTATTTTATTTTATTTTATTTATTTATTTATTTTTTTTATGCATTACTAACACCCGACGAGACTCGACGATCACATATTATGATAATTCGGGTGAAAATTGATACCGATCGATTCTTCAAAATGTTTGTCATAAGTCGATCTTAGGATGAACTAGAAAAGATAGTTAGTCGCGTTAAATAGTATCGTTTGTAAAAGCCAACGCGTAGATAGAGACGGGCACACGCCCCCGAGGCTCGCGTGTGCCTCTCACTAAACCACCTCCGCCCCCGCTGCAACTCGTGTTACGTCGGCCGACACACGGTGTCAGGTGGTCCCCCTCCTGCCGTGTAAACGCGCGTCTCGACACGGGCTACCGCGTCAGCTTGCATTCCGGAAAACCGTGTAGGTACGTACTTTATCGTGCAGTCTCGCATCCGGACACAACTCATTTCCTTCGGAAACGACTCGCCTAATTAAAACGGTAATGCTATCGAAGGCTATCGAGTTTCTTTTAAAATACTTTGATATCCTTTTTTAAGAATCGATTGAATTTCGATACTTTTCTTCTTTTATATTTAAACAGAGAAGAGAAAAGAAGGGAAGGTAACGTTTTAATTTTTATTCAAAATAAAAATTAATAATAAAAGCGATCGAGCATTATCTGATGATCGGAAGTTATAGAGTTTGCTTTAAAATAGAAGACCGATGAAAAAACCGATATATCCGACAATATACTCGGACGTATTTTCACATCGAGCGATAAAATCCGAACGCGTTTCCGAGTAGACCATTTTTACGGTCAAAATGAAAGTTACGAGAGCGATAGGAAATACATGTAGAAGTTTCGAACGCGAAATATTTCCGAGATAACGTTGTCACTGGTTAGCGCTCGTATCTGTAAACGAATTCGAAAATCGAATGGTTGGATGTTTGCAAAAGGAACTTTTATATTTCATGACTTCGATTGAGAAAACGAAAACGAAAGAGATCATTTTTATTCAATTTCACATCGAACTAAAATTTTTGTGTGTGAATGGACGAGCGGACGTGCGTATATATATATATATATATATATTTTTTTTCTTTTTTTTTCATTAACGTCGAATTTCTACGTGGAATTTAGAGGCGACATGCCATCGATCGTCCAAAGTTTGAGATATCACGAAGGTGTCTGGAGACTTTGCCATTTTCTCTCGGATAACTCTCGTCGGAGAGAGAGAAACTCTATCCGAAACTCTCGAGATAAAAGTTCCAGACAGTCGGAGATGGACCGCGTATCGATCCGTTGTTTCCGACGTTGTTTAAACCTTTTCTGTCCGTACTCGAAATAATCTTTCATTTACATCGACGATAAAGAACGACGAATCAATAGAAAACGAATAAAAAATATGAACGAAAAATTATGAAAGACCTCTGGGTATTAGAAAAGATCTCTGGGTATTAGAAAAGATTAAAAGAAAAAAAGAAAAAAAAAGGGGGAAAGATTTACGCCTATTTCCAATTGAAAAACAAATACACCTACGATTTTCTATTCATGTACATACAACGGATCAAAAATCGAATAGAATCGAGTAGATTCGTTAGCCAAAAACATCTCGCTAGCGAGCGTGTCGTTCAATTCGGCTTGGTTCTGCTCCGCTACTATTTTCCATTCGAAATTTCGTTTTACGCACGGATACGATATCAACGTCCGCTATCTATCGACTCTTCCATCGGCTTTCGGTCCCTTTGAAGGATTTACCCGAAAATCATTTTCACCAGGCAATTCGAATGAATTCCTATTCCAGGGACTTTTTTCTCGAATTATTTTCGCGATAACGATCCGTGAAACTATAATCTCTTCGTTCCCATGGAACATTTAAATATCGATATGTCGAAAATAAAAGGTTACAATCACTCTTTAACGTTAACCAAGAATAATTAACTTTAAGAACGTTAGTCGGATAAGTTGAATACCAACGAGTTTTACCTGAAAGAAAAGAGAAATTATTCCGAGAAAAGAATAAAGAATCTTTTGGTGACACTTTCGAACGTATGAAAAATTTGCATGCGAAGAAAACGAGACAAACAAAACAGTCGAGAGAAAGTAGGGTAAAACTCGAATAGAAAAATATTTATATCTTTCGACCCCTAAAATGTCTCATCTCTCGGTATACCTCTTGTTAAAAACCTCTCTCCCTATAGTTTCACTCAAAACGATTCGATCCTCTCGTTAACTCTGGTCCATTGTCTTTAAAATTTGACATGGATTCGTGAATAAGAGACCGTGGTTAAGCAACGATCTGTCTGTTTTTGGTTTCAAACAAATTTCGACCTCCCTAGCAAACTTGCTTTTCTCTCACAAGGTTCAGGTTTACAAGTTCGACTAATTAGATCGGAGTTTACTTCTTCCATCGATAGGATCGATGGAAGAAAAGGGATCGTCGATATATCGACTAATTAGTCGATTTCCAAAGATTAAAAGATGTGGTAACGATTCGTGATCGTTGTGCAGACAACAAGAAAGCCATCCATGGTCGAAGTGTCGTCAAAAGTGAAAGAAGAGGAAGAAGTAGAAAGTGAGAGAGAACTTGCCGAATACCTGGTTTGCTTCAAGGTATCTTTCTCTTTCTTTCTCTCTCTCTCTCTCTCTCTCTCTCTCTCTCTTTCTCTCTTTTTGACGCTCGTAAAGCAAGCATCGAACACAAGGGTGGACACTTTTATGGTCGGCAGCTTTGTCTAGCTAGAAGCTCGAAGGAAGAGGGATAAGAAGAAAGAAAGGTTCGCACGCTGCAGGAAATATCTTGAAAGTTCCTTCAAGGATTAGAAGTCTCAAAAGACCTCACACATATTTCTCTTCGTCTTATTGGCCTTTAAATGTTCAACGTAAAATATTCATACATTATATATTACTAACTTTGCTTGGATAATTCATTTTTTCTTTTTTTTACACAAATTTTCTTACATATTTTAATATATTTTTACATATTAATACCCATTAAATTTCCCTTACGAGTTGTACTCGTGTAATTAATATCTTTCATGGACGACAATATAACTTTGTCCTTCTGGAAAAACGTGCACATTTTTGCAATGATGCACCTTCGCAAACGATAGCTCGACAACAATTTGCAGATGTTCGCGTTCTAAGAAGACGATCGTTCACCGAACCCCAAGAAATAAGGAGTGAATTCGCGCGCGTTTGCCGTCAAACTTCTACCACTGAATCTATTCGACGGTAAAAAGTTTGCAAAAGAAGGTGGTGAAAGTTTTCATTTGCGGACGAACTTCGAGGTCGGGAAGGGTCAATGGCGGTCTTAAATCGTCTGCGATTGAGTGCCGTCGTTTATTTCTCTTTCTCTTTTCTCTTTCTCTTAGTCTACGATCTTTTCTTTATTTATCGAACGGCTATCTACTTGCAGGAAGAACAACAATAACCTGTTGACCTAACTCAAGCAAAGAAACATTTCATTCATTTTTAAGATTCGTTTTGAAATAGAAACCAGTTCGACGTGACACCCTTACTTTCACTGAAAACATAAGCCAACTAAATAAGCCAGCTAAAGAGAATTATTGACTTCTGTCTAGTTCTATAATAGATATTTTAAGTTCGGACAGAATATCATGTCTAATAGTCTTAAATTGTCGTTTGCTGTCTCAACATATAAATCCTGGTTACGTTTCAAAAGGAAAAGATAAGTGAGAACGAATCGAAGTGTTAAACGGTATTAAGAATCTTGCTCGATCCAACGAATAGACATGTATAGAGGAAGGACATTTAATCCGCGACTGTCGTCACCGAACGTTACAATCGCGATCAGTAGATAGGTATTAAGAGATCTCTCTCGTCAGAGAAGAAAGAAACGTTATTCACCGGCGTGAAACAAGGGTTAAGTTTCCTCGTGAAATCGTCATCGGCAACGTTGCGCGTCTAATCGGCTTAGAAGACACCTGTAACAACGAAAGGGCTTATGTCCCAAGAGCAGAGAAATAAAAGGACAGAAGGACAGACAGACAGAAGAAAAGAGGGACAGAGAGAGAGGAGAGAGAGAGAGACAGAGAGAGAGAGAGAAAAGTTTCTTGTCCTTCAAATACTGTTATCTCGAAGGTAAAGTATGACCATAGTTTCATCGTCTTAATACCTGTCACAGGTAGCAAGAAGGCCTTGCTTTAAATCCGCTAGGAAAATTTACCAAATAAAAGAAATATTACCTGTCAGAGGCCCTTAACTATTTTCTAAAGCCAAGTTACGGTTATTATAATAATTAAAAAAGATTGATCTATCGTCTTAATTCGCCGAAACGTCAAGCTCGCACGAAACATGCTAAATGACTAATGCGTTTCACTACGTTTCTGTACTTAAAACAGAAAAATAGTTTCTTTTCTTTCGATTCTGCAAGTCAACAAGGAGCGCTTTGATGAATTGCCGATTATAAAAGATCTCTTGAATCACTTTGCAATTCCGTGAAACAGAATTTCACCTTCCCCTAAACCTAATGACTACGTATAATTTATTTTAAATTTACGAAAACTCTCGTATATTTTTTTTACCGAGAAATGAATTTTAAATCGTCTCACCATTTTGAAATACAAATTTATGGAAGATCGAATTTTATCTTTTCCTTTTCCCTTTCTTTTGTTAAGCACAAGTTTTAAATAGAAATACAAAAAGCGTGTTTTCAGTTTACGCATGTACATGTGAAAAATAAAGAAAGAAAAAAAGAAAAGTAAAAAAGAGAAAAAAGAAAGAAAGAATATATACAGCACGATTTATTTAATGCGAAATAACAGATAATAAGGTAGGAAAATCAATCTCCAAGTCATTTCAAAACTGGAACGGACAATTTGGAATCTCGAAGGACACTTTCATGTCCAGCCTTAGATAATCGATAACCGGCCGATAAATCGCGACTTCCGCTTACGTTTCGGTCGCGTAGCACTCGCGCAATTTCCTGCAGAGAAGGTCGTGATAGTAGGATAGGGTGGTAGAGGAGGTGGAGGAGGAGGAGGAGGAGATGGAAGCTAGCGGTAATCGGAAATTGGCCCGATGACATTGATTAAAGCGAGTTTAGCGAGGGCGACAATGCCGTAATTATTAATCGGTGCCGATGCCACGCCAAGATTCCAACTCTCGATACGCAGCGATCCTCGTGATGCATTGCGCGTTTCTCGGCTGCCGCATCCTATTCGAAGAGAGATCTCGGCTCTTGCTGAGTTACGAAGATACGACTGGGAGATTATGCATTGCCAATGGGTACTCTAATTACTGCGTCATGCTCTCGAAACTCGTTAGTACGATCGACGTAAATGAAAGTTCGTCACTTTTCAGTTTTTTTCTTTCTCTCTCTTTCTCTCTCTTTTTTTATTTATCTCTTTTTCTCTTTCTCTTTTTCTCATTTTCTCACTCATTCGCTTTTGTTTATTCAAAAATAATAAACTATCCATGTATATGGGATGTTGTTAAGAATAATAAGGGAATCAAGTTGCGCTTGTACTAGATTAATTAACGCTAATGGTGGTAAAAAAGAAGAGAACAATGGATTGGAAAAAAAAAAAGAAAAAAAAAGGAGAAAAAAAGAAATATAAGGTAGAATAGATTGCAAAGAGGCAACGCACATTCCGCACGTACCGTGTATGACTGCCAATCGTATCGCGCGATCGATATACGTTCGAATGAAGATTTCACCGACTAAATGTAAATCAAAGCTTCCGAGATAGTAAACGTCGATAACGTGGATACCTATATCGTCTGTCGCGTGCATTACGTTGATTAATGACGACCGCACGAATTTAAGCTCGCGCGTACATTTGTGCGCTATCGATCGTCGAGGTTTCACCCCAAAAAAAAGGAAAAAAAAAAAATACGATTGGTAACGTGGCAGATGATAGATATTTTCGTCCTTGTCTTCGAATCGTTATGGAATAACGATTGGGAACGCTCGAAACGAAGCTGAATAATTACCTAGTCTGGGCTCCCGGTCTCCATCTTTTTTTTTCTTTTTCTTTTTTTTCTTTTATCTTTTTCTTTTTCGTTTTTTTTCTCTTTTTTTTTACCGCTTAACATCTACCGTTAGTACGATCGATCTCGAGAAGAAATATTACGAGTGAGAGAGAGAGAGAGAGAGAGAGTGTGTGAGAGAGTGAGAGAGAGAGAGAAAGAGAGAGAGAAATAAAAGTAACGGAAGGATGAAAAGAGAGAGAGGAAGAAGAAGAAGAAGAAGAAGAAGAAGAAGAAGGAGAAGCCGTCGAGTCATCGGCCAAACGAGTCGATATTTTCGCACCTCGGTCGAGCGCATTCGCAGGTAGGAGGATGCAATGAATTTCGCGCTACCTGAAGACGATGAAGAAGAAGAAGAAGAAGAAGCAGAAGAGGAGGAAGAAGAGGAAGAGAAGGAAAAAGAGGATGAGGATGAGGAGGAGGAGGAGAAAGAGAAGAAAAAAGAAGAGTAAAAAGTCCGAGCGCTCAGGGTGGTGGTAGTGGTCGATGGGATAGCTCCGTACCAAAAAAATATAAAAATTGGGAAGCGAGAGGGGATGTGGATGAGGGAAGGAAAAGAAGAATACGAAGCAAACGGCAAGGCAAGAAAGAAAAAGAGAAAAAGAAGGAAGAACTACACGAAGAGAGAGAGAGAGAGAGAGAGAGAGAGAGAGACAGAGAGGAGAGCTGCAGCATCGCGGAGGAAGAACGGCCGATTTATTGGCGAGTTTAAAAGAAGCCGGACCCTCGACATAACTCAGCATTCGCCTGATGTTGACTGAGTGGCCGACTCGTCCTGCCATCGACTTGGCTCGAGCGAGTCGCCGTACACATATCCTGCTTCGCCAACTTACGAGAGAGCTCGTCCTCTCTACCTAGGTAGGTACCTCTTCGCCAATCAAGAACCATTCACTGCTACTAAGTGCCTCGGTTTAATTAAGCGAGATGAGTGAAGGAAAGAAAGACCATTTGGTGGTAGCCAAGACGTTTCGAAGGTATCTCGATTTTCTATCATATTCTAAATTCTCTCTATGACTTTTGCTTCATTTTATTAATTGTCTTAGTTCTATAACACGTCTTCTGTGTTCTTTCTTCTTCTTCGTCTTCGCCTTCGTCTTTTTCTTCGTCTTCGATGTTGTACGTGGAAAATAATTTTTTTTTGTTTTCTTCTCTCGTCGTTATGATAATAAAGATGAAAATTTAATTTTTATGTTCACCTTTGCAATGGAACTCCTTTGAATGAAACTCTTTTTATATTCGTTTATATTGCACAAGAAAGAAGAGAAAAGAAAAAGAAAAATATCATAGTTAAAATCAAGAAAAATATTCTCTTTATCGATTACGATAATTACTTCCAATTTTGTATTTTCAATCGTCACGCGCTCTCGGTGTCGCGAGAATGCGTTATAAATCGAGCATTTCTTTCGAAATAAATAGAAATACCGTGGGCGTAATCCGGCGTGTCATTCGATTACCTGCCGCAATAAAATCGAATGACGAGCCAATAAAATATTTATGGATTCGTATGCGAGAACCTCGGCCGAGCACAATCGCAACTCAACCCCTGCGTGTTTCCCTGGTGGTGGTTACACGATGTTTACCCCTCGACAAACCCCCGGAGGGCTGGTTTCTCGACGTATACGCACCACGTGCATGCTCCCGTCTATTCTGCTTTCGTTGATCCTCTATGTATGTACTATGCACATACATACATATGTACATCGAGAGAGAGAGAGAGAGAGAGCTGGAACGGTTTCTTTTAAAAATACCCCCACTACCCCTTTGTACTCAGAGTGACGCGTGTATTGACTCTCTCTCTCTCTCTCTCTCTCTCTCTCTCTCTCTCTCTCTCTCCTAAATATTCTTTCACAAGAACGAGAGAGAGATTGTCGCGTTAAAACCGAATTCGTTAATAGAAAAATAATAGCAGAGTAGGCGTGCGTACGTACGTATATAAATATGTATACATAGTAAATGTGATTTATGAATACTTAGATAACATTCAACTAATGCATATTATTAAACGTATCATATTCTCCGATTCAATAATTAATCGACTGCTAACTTTATACGTATATAACAATACATTATCTATTTGTAAAAAAGGAAATAATTGAAAAAGAAGAATTAATAAATATCTAGCAAGATTAATCGCGTTAATCGGTACGATGAAAGAAGGTCTTTACATGTCTTCCATCTTTAACGAATAGAGAGGATAGCCTGCGAATCGTTTCGGCCTTCGATTAGTCTCGCGACTCGAAGCAAGCCGAATCGAATCGAGTGAACTCTCTCGATCGACGTTCGTTTGACGCGTGCAAAATGATTTTCGTTGATTCTTTTCCCCTTCTCTCTGTCTCTTCGTCTCTCTCTCTCTGTCTCTCTCGCTCTCGCTCTTTCTCTCTCTCTCGCTCTCGATGACTAGTCACCCTCGTAGAATCGAAAAGTGCAGCTGGAGTCTCCGAGATTCCTCTTTTCGCGCAGCTGCCCTTATGATTTTCAGGGTGCGATGAGCCAACACAACCCTGCGTACCTTTACCGAAACGAATTTGCTCGTGCATATACAATGCGTATGTATATAAATGTGAACGTAAAAGCTTCTGTACTAGACAACGTTAAAGGTACGCAAAAGTGTGTGTGTGTGTGTGTAACCATGTTAGTTCGCGTGTTTTCGTTTCCCCTCTCCCTTTTTATTCCTGGCGTTATCGCGTTGATGATTCGTAATCCTTTCTCGATTGCCAGATCTAATTCGTCGTGGATCGTAAGTTCGGGCTCTTTAAAAAGTGCATTAAACTCTCGTCTGCCGTTAAAAAGTAATTTCACGGAACCACCATAGACAGATGTAGGATAGAAAGGACTATATACGGAAGCTAGTCTTTATTTCTTCTGTAACGAATTACGAGCGGACGATAAAATGAATACCTAAATAAATGTGATTTTAATAAAGTTTCGGTAAAAATGAAACGTGACGATTTCTGTCAACTCACAGATTTGCAAAAGAAGGAACAAGAAAAAAGAAAAATATCCTCCAATATCCTACCAATAATTTGAGTAAACGTAATCGACGTTTTACATACGTAACGATGAATGATTATAGTTTTTATCGCGATCATCTAATTTAACATAAACGAAGCTAAAAGATGTTCGAAAGGAATAGCAGTGTCTTTCGACGATAAGTCTCCTTTAAATCGGTCCGACCGACTATAATGAAGTTGCCACCGGGATTCCATTTGGAATTCGGGACCATTATAAGGGGATACTCATAAATACGCGCGCATCTGAAAGACGGACGTTCTCAGAAGGATAAAATCTAATGTATGCAAATCCCCCGAGCGACCGAAATGCGAGAAAATGGTTGAAACAGAGAATTCGCCGAATCGATCCATAATTCAGAAAGGTCCAAGTCGGTCTCGTACATCATATTATATCTAATACATAAACGTCGAATTTTTCACACCTAAAAATTATCTCTCCTTTAACGATTTATCATTAAAATTATAATATGATAAAAATAAAACGAGATGGATCGATCTCGTTCGTTATTAAAGTATCGAATAAAAGAAACAAAAAAAAAGAAGAAGAAGAAAAGAAAAGAAAAGGAAAAAAAAAAGAAGAAAAAAAGAAACGTGATCAACGTGACGTGACGATAAACGTTTATGTTAACGAAATGAGTAAACGAAAGTGAAGAAGAAGAAAAAAGATATACGTATAGGTAGTGGAGGATGGAACGAAGCGGAACGGCAAGAAGCAAGTGGAAGATGGAACGAAAGAAAAGAGGAGGATGAAAAAAAAGAAAAGAAAAAAAGGACGACGAATGGAGGCGGCTCATCCAACCGCGATGTGTTTGTTTTGCTTATCTGAGACAAATTTGCCGTCTTGTAAGCGACACCGAAGGGTCGACTTGACAAACTGGGGTGCTCCTGGGGGTTCGAGCCTCCGCCATGTAGCGACGCACGCGTACAACTTTCAGAGAATCGTACGAAGAAAAATCTCGAGTGGTCGAGCTCCTGAAGCGAAGAGAATCTCTCTCTCTCTCTCTCTCTCTCTCTCTCTCTCTCTCTCTCTCTCTCTCTCTCTATCTCTCTCTCTGTCTCTATCTCTTTTTCTCAAGCAATGCCGTTGACTTCGTATCTTCCTCGTACTCTTCCTCTCTCGCTCTCTTTCCCTTTGGAATCTCGTAAAACTCGAGCGATTTCTCTCGCTCGTTTCTCTCTCGCGTTCACTTTTGTCATGTTTTATTATCGTTTTTCTTTCCTTTTTTTGTTTCCTTTTTCTTCCTCTCTCGTTTTCCTTTGCAAACGCAAAAGATACATGAGCTCTCTAGTTCTCTCATCGACGACTACGACTACGACGACGACGAGGACGACGACGACGGAAAAGTCCAGATGGTTATTTATTTCGATCTCGAATCTCGACCACCATCACAGTGCGCGCTTTTACTGCGTTCACGTTCGATGAAATTTACTGCCGGTGAACGCTTACACCGAAAGAGAGAAAGAGAGGGAGAAGGGGGAAGGAAGGAAGAAAGAGAGAGAGAAAGAGAGATGATCGTAAAAAGCATTTTATTTGGCGAACATTGGCGTAGATCGAAACTATACGTCCACGTCCGACGTCAGTTCGATGAGAAGGAAACGTCGAAGGGTCGAATAAAGGAAAATGAACGTGTTATCGCGCCAATGTCGAAAGTAACAAAAACAAACCGAACGGACGGTCCAAGCAAGAATAGCTAATATTTTATAAACGTCAAACGTGTCTTGTCAAGCGCGAACGCGTAACTTTGCTGGTTAGAAGTTGAACGATAGATAACGGCGTGTTAACGATGTTATTTTTAATAAATAAAAAAATAAAAAATTAAACAAATTAAAAGGGAAGAACAAAACATTGACTATTAATGATGGATCTTTTTTATCGTATATTTCAAATTTAACAAAAGATACATATGGAGGATTTATTTATCCCGTTAATAATAAAAATTTAAGAGAAATCTCGATGATATTATTTTAATCCTATTTGATGTAATAAAACATGTTACGATATCTTACTGCCCATAGCAGGAAGAATTCAATCGAGCGTCATTCTCCGGTTCGAGAGGGGGCAGAAAGAGAGAGAGAAAGAGAGAAAGAGAGAGAGAGAGAGGTACAAAAGTACGGGAGTGTCTCCCGTGGTAATTAATTATTAATTAGGATTATCGTCTCGACCCCGGTGTGGCCTCTCGACGACGTAATGACTTCCTTCTCTCTTCTCTCTTTCTCTCTTTCTCTTCCTGTTCCCCTTTTTCTCGGCGCCCATCGTCGCAAGATAAACGATTGAGCCACGAAGATCCTAAGTAACTCCATGAATTTTCCGGATCCACCCTCGTACTCGTACGAACTCGGGGGTGTAGCTTCTAATCATCGCTATATCTCTGAGCCACACCCTCTTAACGACGAATTCTGACCACGATAGAACGTATTTCTCTCTCTTTCTCTCTCTCTCTTTCATTCTCTCCGTTTCTCCCTTTACTAAGAGAACAAGGACAACACGATGATCCAATGCCTCTCCCTTACATGTACGACTGACTCTTTAACGCGTCGTCGTTCGAATCGAAAAAAGCGTCGGAAGGGCGAATAAAAGGAATTTCGGATGTTAACCACTGCGTGTCACACATAAACACACACACGCGAACACACGCCCGAGCTCTGATTAACTTACTTCTCCGTATTTTCCGCTTCGAAGGGATAACAAGAAATCATCTCACGTACATAACCAATATCAATATACCTGACCAACACGAATTAAAATATCAAAATTAATAACAATAAATGATATCAATCGCCGAGGACGAGTAAGATGCATTTATATCGAAATAACATCATTCTTTTATCGTTATTTTTCCTTCTTCTTCTTCTTCCTCCTCTTCTTCGAGAGAGAGCGTGTTCAACTTGACATTTTCCTCTTTGAGACGAGTTTACTACAACGAGTAGAAAAATAGTAAGAGAAGCAGAAAAGAGAAGAAGAGGAGGAGGAGGAGGAGAAAAGAGGAAAGAGGAAAGAGGGAGGGCGAAAAGCGGAAAAAGAAATGGACGAAATGGTGAAGGGGAGGGTGCGAAAAGGGGAAAGGCGGAAGTAAATCATGCAACCCCCGTGACGACGTCACGCGATGACAAACGAGCGCGAATGTCGACGTCATCACGCGAGAAGTGGAAGCGACATCTGATAACGACCTTAATCGCATTACGTCTCCGCTCCCTCCGCGTCTCCTGTCTCGCGATCGCCTCCCTAATGTCCTAAGAAAAGGAATCGCAATTGCAGATAAATCGCTTCTGCGCGCGCGGGCACAAGCTCGACGCGTTAAAAATAAATAATCGTGCGTCTAAGCGCGTGACTACTCCGCCCCTCCTCCTCCTCCTCCCCCTCCTCATCCCCCACCTCATCCCCCACTTCTTTCTCCTACTCCTCATCATTCGTCGTCGTCGTCGTCGTCGTCGTCGTCGTCGTCGTCGTCGTTGTCGTTGTCGTCGTCGTACTTCTCCTTCTCGTTTCTTCCGCGAAAGCTCGGGGACACGAGAAAGAAAATTAGAAACGATCTGCGAAAGGATGATTTCGTCTCTTTCACCTTTCTACCGTACTACTCTCGCGTAGTAAATTACTAGAACCAATTACGCGATCGATCTGCGAAGATGACCGTTCGTATTTTACGAATTTCACGGATGTCGTAGAGACGATAAAAATACTCGCGCTTGGTATAGGTACTACTCACCCGGACGGCAGCGGCCGGCTCGGGACACACTGCTGAGAATTATGCAAAAAAGAGTTACGGTCAAGAAACGATCGTAAATTACGAGAAGGTGAGAGAGGATGCCGTTACGGGTGGTGAGATCAACAAAAAGGAGAAAAGTAAAGGAAAGAGAGGTTGGGAGAGAACGAATGTTGGATACGAGACAGAAAGAGAGGAAAAAAACAAGGAGATAAAGAGAGAGAGAGAGAGAGAGAGAGAGAGAGAGAGAGAGAGAGAACAACGTGCTGCGAGCATGACGACAGTATGCTACGACAAATAAAACAACCCTTTAACGAGAGAAACAAGGGTAAACATTACAATCATAAAATTTACGATCGAAAAAATTTTTTATATGACCTATCAAACGTCAGATAATTTTATTTATTATGAATTATTTAATATGATAAAACGTTTTCACGTTCGCAAGACTATTCTAATAATAGAAATTCCATCCAATTCTAATTATATCGAGCGTACGTACGTACATACGTCACGTGTTTACGTGACGTAAGAGGGTAATTAAAAGCGTGAAATAAAATTGATTCGGATGAGACGTACGTATTAAAAAAATTGAATTAACGTCTAAGAAAGTCCAATCAGTCGATCGAAAATCATTTCGATTATAACGCAAAGGGGAATAGATCGGAGCGCAACGAAGCGTGTAAGACACGAGCGTGAAACCGCGCGTAAAGGTAGTCGAGTTAGTATACCTTACTACCATACTGCTGTTCCTGCTAACACGCAACGAAACCGTACGTCGTACGGAATTAGAGAACCATGTTATATATATAACCATATATATATATATATATATATATGTATATATATATATGTATATATAGTTCTACGTAAGTAAGTACAAGCTACTACGAAGAGATCGTACACGTAACTACTCCTTGTCGGTCGGTGGCATACATGCTCTGCCGTTTTGTACCTAATTAAGATTACGCGTTAATGAGGATACGCGTCAAGTATTAACCGACACGCGATCTAAAATATATATTCGAACTATGATTAGAATAAGATCTTTATCTCTTATCGAGTCATTCTCCTCGAGTCGATTTATTAAATTTTATATTTACGCCGATTTCACTTCTTCTTTTCATCGTCTCGTTTTCCTTTTCCTTTTCTTTTTTCTTCTTCTTTCTCTTTTCTTTTTTTTTCCCTGTCTCATTAGAACGTATAAAAACGATGATCATTGTCGATAGTTACGAAAGTAGACTCGTGAGCGTCGTTAATTCTTACGTTACTCACCATGCTCGCACGGATTCCGAATAACAACCGGTTTCTGGGTTCAACATTTTTCGATCACTTTCAGACCTGCAAGAAGAAGAAGAATGACAGTAGAATTAATCGAATCGGTCATCGTTTTATTTCGAAATTCTTTCGCGTATATTGTCTTTCATGAATAAAGCTTATACGTACTTGATAAAACAAATATGAAAAAAATATATATATATATGTATATAGATTTTATTTAAGTAAACAATGACGATTAAAAATAACGAACAAATAACGAACTATCAAATTGGAGATTTTCATCCTCTCGTAAGGTATCGCGAAACGATAGACGAGAGAATGAAAAAGAATATCGTACAAGTTGTCTTGCTTCGACACGAATATAACAGAAATTGACAGGAGTCGGAGGGACAAACGAGGAGATACAAGGTGCGAAGCTACTCATAGACTATCCTATACTCGCTAGTAGACCTATCTATAAATACAAACATTGTGTGTACGTGTGTACGTGTGTCTCTGTGTTTACGTACGTACGTGTACTTATACTCGTGCTCGACATACTACCAACGTGTCGATACGTTTATTTGTTTCTCTTCTTGCGTATCGCGCGAAGCGTAATAATAAAACACCGCAGGCGGGATACGTCGAGCTTTCACGGCACGACATACCGATACATTATCTCGTCGACGAAGCAGGGAATACGTTTTATTCGACTTTCTTCCTCCCTTTTTTTTTCTCTCGTTCTAGAGACCGCTACGAGTTCGAGTCGTTGTCAAGCCGATCGCAACGACGCCGTCAATGTCGTGGCCCGACATTTTTACATTCTCCTAGGTAGATACGTATGGTACCTACGTATGTACCTACGTATGTACACACACACACACACACACATATGTACACACAGATATATACGTGCGATCGAAAGGTGCTTTCCAATCGTCTCACCCTCTTCGTTTATATATCCTTCTTTTCTTTTCGTGTCAAATAAAAAGGGGGTATTATTTCGTTCGCTCTTTAAATCAGTCACTCGTTAAATCGCGAGGGTTGAGACACGTAGACGATCGAAACTGTCTTTCTAATTATATTTTATCGGGAAAGTGTTACGTCTCTCGATGCTATGTTTTATTCCTTTTTTTTTTGTTTTTTAGATCCTCTGCGTCTTCGATGTTTCGTTACTGGAAAAAGAAAGAAATGAAAAAAAAAAGAGAGAGAAGAGATTGAGTCATACTCTTTCATCGAAATTTATCGAGTTCGAAATTATATCGACGATGTGACAATAAAATTTAATTTTAATCAAATCTTTCTCGTTCCCGAAGTCAACCATAAGCCATTCATTTTGGAACGTCCCTAACAAAGTCGAAAGAAGATAATCACAAGGTGTATATGGTGGTAACGTGAAAAGGGTCTCGTGAGAACCCCATCTGTCCATTGGGGGTATGCAAGCACGTAGAGGGTGGAAATCACGCACGTTGTCACGCACATTGTCCCTACGCCGTGTGGGAATGCGAATCACCGGAATGTGATTTTCGATCGACGGTCTTCTTCCCTTTCATCTTGAAACGTACTTACGTGTTTTATCGCGAATCGATTAAAATAGCAACACGGAATATTGACTTTTGTTAATCAAAGGAATAAAATCAAAACGCTGATTCGAGAATTCATCGTTTATATTTCAATAAAATTTTCAAGAAACTCGACGGACAAGATTTCTTACTCTTGTTACAATACGAGGGAATCAGTCGATTAGCATTCTTATCGTCGATAACATCTTTCGAGTACGGTAAGATTATCTCTCGTAATATCCTTGTTTTATAACGATCCTCGTTAATTTGAAAATAAAACGTAATAAATCAGAAACGTCTGTCTTGAACATTTTACTTTCTAACGAGTAATCAGATTTATCGTGGATATAATTAAAATCGTCGTAATCGGTCGGCGAGTCACCGTCAAAGTTGGTATTATGCTATCTGGGAAAGCGGAGAACGCAAAGTGACGGGCGTACCGCTGTCGTGAGCTACAATGACGGACAGTGTCGAATGACGATCGCACATTCTTGCCGTAAATGGAGCGTAACTCGCTCGGGTAAACACCCGAAGTAATGAAACGTGGAGAGTGAGTTAGGTAATAACGATAGCTACTGCTATTCTGCTGCTGCTGTTGCTACTGCTGCCTTGAAATAATTCCCATGAGATTTGTCCGTAGATACTAATCAAAGTTAAGCATTTATCGAGAAAGGTATATCAGTATACGTATTAAAAAAATTTCTATAGTTTCAAAATAATCATTGGTCTTTAAAATATTCTCCTAGATTTAATACCGATGAATCAACGAGCAACGATAACTATACGTAGGTAATTGATTTTGAAATTCTCTTTCAGTTGGAACTTTTTCGAAGGGGCTGATTTAGCCATGCAGGCTATTTGCCAGAGCTGTCGATAGTTAATGACTAATAGACACCGAGGGTGGCGAGACCGGTGTCTTTCAAAGAATCGTGGGAGACGAACAGGTGAGGCGTCGAGTAAAGAAAAAGAGAAAGAAAGACAGACGGATAGAGAGAGAGAAAGAGAGAGAGAGAGAGAGAGAGAGAGAGAGAGAGAGAGAGAGAGAGAAAGAGAGAAAGAAAAAGAGACAGAGAAAGAGACAGAGAAGAAGAGAAAGAACGAGGGAAATAGAAGGAAGAAAATTTAAGGGATTGGCAGGACCTTTACGGAGGGCGTTTCAACGTTCGGCTGGTACCTTTCGTTCTCCAACCATTTGTCAAGGTGACAAGGCAATCTCACCCACCGACACTATCAACCCCCTCGCGCACTCCTCCCAAGGAACCTCGACTCGTCTCTTCCACTTGTCCGCGTGTCATCGATCAAAGCTACTCGGAGATTGGATGTTCGCCGTTTCTGTCGAATCCGGCGCTGCCATTGCCGCCGCCGCCGCCGCCGTCTTTTTCCACAGGAAATTCCTCGCCTTTGTGCTTCGGGGCCCCGTTCACCCAAAGAATCACGAGATATAACGTTATCGTATTTAAAATGCGACGCGATAAGGGTGCACCGTCGGAAATACGTGCTCGAGAGAGGCTCGCGAGAATTCATTCTTGCGAGACAACTTTAAAACGTCAACGTACCCTTTTTTCTACTTTTTCTACTTTTTCACTTCGTGAATACCTCGTCCTCCCTCTCCCCTAGCCCCTCCTCATCCGTCCCTATTGAAAGTACGTCGTATTAAAATTTTATTATAGTTTCCTATGTTTATGTCCTTTTCTGCAATAGTATTTAAATAAAGACCCTTATCGTAACTTTTTCGGCATATAATAATCGTTAAATTTATTCGTGAAAAAAATATTGATTTATGTTAAACTAATAAGGCAATAATTGATCTTGGAAAATTATCAATGAAAACCAACGAAATGCACGAGATAAGGTAGAACGTTTCTTTTTTCTTTTCTTTTTCTTTTTTGTTTTTTGCTGATTTCAATAAATCAAGCGAAATTCTATCGGCGCGTTCCTTCGGAGAAAAAGAAAATATATCGAAATAATACCTATACGAAACGTAAAGTAAGTCGATTACATGATTTACGTTTCAACGACAAACTTACGCTTAGGAGGAAGGACGGGGCTTGGAAAGTACCAATCTTCGGGTAACGCGGTGGTATCATGTTCCTGACGTTGTAATCACTGTACTTAAGCGGTGTGGTGGTCCCACCCATAACCAACTAGTTCCCACAACCTCGACGTCGTTAAACACCGACGCGAATCACGACGTCGCGCACGTTTATACATATGTACATATATATCCGTACACCGTAATTCGTTCATTTTGGCAGGTGTCCTGTTCATAAGTTTCCCATAAGAAGAAAAAAAAAGAGAAAGAGGAAAAGAGAAAAGGTAGAGTGGAGGGGAGGAGAGGAAAGAGATTCATGCACGCATATCGACGGCAACGCTTTCACCTGCTCTCCAGATAAATTCCCATGCGACGGACAGGAAATTTGTCGTGATTTCTTTCCGCGGGGGAGAAGGTGGAGGTGGACGGAAAAAAAAAGGGACGAAAGGGTATCCGCGAGAACGAAGCTTACGTATCTACCTATCTACCTACCTACCGCTTGGTTCTGCATAAATTAACGAACTTCGTAACGGGCCCTTGTCCGCTTTCCTGTCGGACGATGACGAAAACCGGATATTACGAAACATACTCGAGAATAAACGATGAGGATGATGAATCGATGAAAATGAAAACGAAATTTCATGAAAAATTTGGAATTTACTCAAAAATATACGCTGGGAGATATATACGCGGGCTCGTTAGAAAAGTAAAAGAGGGAGTAAGAGAGTGAAAGAGAGAGAGAGAGAGAGAGAGTAATAAAAGGAAGATGATCGAAAAGGTTTCGTTTGACGGATCGAAGGTGTGGAAACTGGCTCGCTCGCTTGCTTGCTTGCTTGCTTACTGACACAAACGTAGTGACGTATATCCACGTACCTACACATATACCAATCCGCGGCCTAGCCCGGTATCCGCATAACAAATCGCCCTTTTAATCACGAGTGGCTCGCTGCCTCGAGTCATTTGGCTTAATGGGGACCTCTTGTTTAGGAGGGAGAGAGAGGAGGCCCCCGGTCGCAATGCGGTAGGTTGCCGGGCAATTTCCTCATGCCCGCCGATACGACGTTTTGTCTAAACCTCGAGGTCATTAGTCACCGTTCGCACCGAGCGAGGACGACGACGACAACGACGACGACGACGACGACGATGATACAGGTAAACCCTTTCACGAGCGATCTACTCATCTCCATTCGAAAAAAATCTCTTTCTCTTCTTTATCAATAACGTAACGATATCTCTTAGTCGAATCGTTAAATATTCGGTATCGAATTATAACTATCCTCAAAATGTCGAGCATCCAACTATTTCCACCAACTAATCGATCTGTATTAATTTGATACTCATTCATCAGACACGATTAATACTTAACAATCTTCTTTGATTTAATGTCAAAGGTCGGTCGAATTTCGGTATTACATTGTTGTTCAAAAAGAAAAGAAAAAAAGAAAAAAAAAGTAATCAAATAACTCGTTCATCGATTAGATCGACTCCAAGTGATGTCCTAAAAAAGAGAAAAAGAAGAAAGGAAAAAAAACACAACGAACGTAGGACTATTTTGCAACGTAAGTAATTACGAACAGTCCCGCTTAGGAGAATCCGATCGGTGTTTTCCATTCGCGTTTTATCGATCGCACGTCTGATGACCCTGGTAAAGTCAACGAGCCGGTACGTTTCATCAGGGAGTAATCAGTGCGAGCCAGTACCGTCCGGCATGTCGGTCGTGCAGGTTCCGCACCCTTCCGGTTCCGGCGTTCCGGTAGGCTTCTCCCCTCTCTCTCTTTCTCTCTCTCTCCCTCTCTCTCTCTCTCTCTCTGGCTCTCTCTGACTCTCTGTCTCCCTCTCTCGATATACAACGCGACCAGGGAACTCCGGCTTCCGTTTTCAGGCGACATACACGGAGCTCGCTCGAGCGCCACGGATCGTGACGGTTTGGATCTATAGATCATCTTCCTTCCTCTTCTCTCTTTTGTCACTGTTTACTCATCTCAAAATTACTTCAAGATTTATGTATTTATTTTCCCATTTATTTTTTCGCTTTAAATTCGATAAAGAAAAAAGTACGTAATCTGGATACTCTCAGAAACGACGCAAAATAAAAATTGCGTTTGTATTAGTAGGCAAGTTTCTTTCTTTTTTTTTTCCCATTTTTATCGGTTCGACCGATGGGAAAAAGTGATCGCGAACGGAAGTGGAAGTGGAAGTGGAAGTGGAAATTGAGGCAATGAGAGAGCGTTGCCCGGCCGTCGTTCTTATCGACGATATCGCCGGTTTCTCGTTTCCGCAATTTTCTATCCGTCGATTCCACGCCCGGGCTATACGATAAAACGATATTTCGCAGTGTGCTTTTTAACAAAATCCCTCGATCGATTTCTCTCCGTATTTCATACGACGAATTGCGTGTAAGTATAAATCCAATTGATTTTCGAAAGACTAATCGAAAAAAATCTAAGTAACCGAAGACAGATAAACGCAACGAATTACAAATTTCAAAACGGCCCGATAATAACAGAAAACAATGTTTTCAAATCAAATTCACAAAAATGTAAATAGATATTTCTCCTAAAGAGGTTACGATCCTTTAAAATTTACATATAAAATGCATTGTTCCATTATAGATCATTGTGAATCGTTTTAACCTATATAAGTTAAACGTGTCATAATAAATGAAAGAGAATTATTCGCTATTATATACTGATGAATATTTATTGTATCGACAAGTACTCATTTGTAATCGAGTTTACGCGAGAATTGGTGGGAAAGAAGTGAAAAAAAAAAAAAGACAAAATGAAATACAATAAAAAAATTAAATTAAATCGAATTAAAAAGTAAAATAAAATAAAACAAACTAAAATCAAATCAAATCAAATCAAAAGACAAAGTGTTTTGCAAATGGCAAAGTACCGATAAAACGAGTCGAGTATGTACCGCGTGCGTTGAGCAATAAGTAGGTAAGTACTTAGGTCGTATTTCGAGCGCGTTAGCGCACAGTCGTAGCGTCGTTTCGTTCGGATCGAGGGTTGTTCAGCGAATCGTAAACGAGAAGAGGACAGGAGAGTAGAGGAGAGGAAAGGAGAGGAGAGGAGTGGTGAAGAGAGGAAGAGAGGAAGAGAGAAGAGACCGAGAGTCACCCTTGCGGCAACGTTGCGAGAGAGCACACCTGGCCGAAGAGACGCAGCTGCACGGTCTACGGTCCCCGTAGCTAGTCGGTAGGGGATGAAAAGGGGAGGGAAACGAGCGCACCGGAGGGTCCTTGCAGGGCAATCGGGCCTGTTAGACGAAAAGCGGGGTGAAGAGGGAAACCGAAAGGGGAGGAGAGGGGAGAAGGTTTGGGGAGAGAGAAGCAAGAAGGGTCTACGGATGCTGAGATTTCAGTTAGGCCTTCATGGAATAACGATCGCGAACGAGTGTCATCGATGTCTACGAGAGAAACGTACGAATTTTTCTCAACGGTAATTTCTATCTATCGTACCAATAAAATTATCCATCGTTAAGTTAAGTAATTAAATAAGTAAGTAATAATCCTTAGTTTAAAAATTAATCTTATCAAAATAGCCGATTGCTACTTGAGAAATTACGTTTGGTAATAAATACTATTGGTAATGTCTTTCACTAAGGAATAAGATCTCATCAGTTTCATCAACAGTATCTATATTTATTAATACCTATTTATTCTAACTACCGAAGATGTTCCGAGAGATCTCCAATGGATATCGTCGATCGTTTGCAATTTGAAAAGAGCATTTTCTTCTCGATCGTCGTATTTTTCCACAAAGCTTTACTTTTGACGGAAACGTCTGAATCGAGCTACTTCCGAATAGCAAAGTGAAGAAGGAGTAAAAGAGAGGAAGAGAGAGAAAGAGAAAAAGAGAGAGGAATCGATAGACGAACAAGTGCGAGGAGAGGCGTCGTCTATCGTCATAGAAAATGTACAAGACAGGAATGCCTCGAGCCGTCGGTCGGTCGATCGGTCGGGGTAGTTGGAGAATCTTCGAGCATCCTCTTGCCTTTCGATCCTCCCCCGAACAATTTTCTCTTTCACCCCTTACCTTCTACCTCTCTATGCCTCGATTAACTGACTACTCTCTTCTTTCTTATATATATATCCCTTCTCCTTTCTCTCTTTCTCTCTCTCTCTCTCTCTCTCTCTCTCTCTCTCTCTCTCTCTCTCTCTCTCTCTCTTTCTTCTTCTTTTCCCTTTTCGCACTCTAGAAACCGCAAAGCTGCTACCCACCATCGTATTGCTAAATCACGAACGCCAGAGAAAGATACGCACCACGTTTGATACGCACATTCGCGATAGTCGAAAGAAAATTATTTTCACCCTCGTACGCTTTCACAGAAAAAACGCAAGCAAATATTCGGGGATCTTCTTCCTTCTCCTTCTTCTTCTTCTTCTCCATCTTTTTTTTTCTTCTTCTTCGTCTTCTCCTACGACCCTTCGACTTATTCCCTTTCGATCCCTTACCATCTCTCGATCTTACTTACGCGAGTACGAAAGCAACACGCAGGTGGATTTATTCTAATGCCAATCGATTCGAATGAAGAACGAGACGGTATATGCTCATCGCTAGAACCTTCTTTCCTCTTCTATACTTCTCCTTCCATTGTTGTTCGCGATAGGATCCTTTTTTATAGAGCCTTTGTAAACGTACGAGGGGAAACGACGACACACGAAGGATTGTAAGTAAGTACTATGACCGTGATATACGATTCTCAAATTTGTTTATAAATGCCTGCTCGCGCATAGTTTAAGTATATAGCCTACTAAGTGCGGTCACGTGGGCTCACAAAAAGAACAACGTTATAAAGACGTCAAGATCAAAGTCGACTAGGGATGACACCGAACATCTACATACATATGTATGTACTTACTTATTTACGTCCTAAAGGGTGTAAGAACAATAAAGTCGTAATAATAAATTTTCTATTCGAAGTTCGCACTGTGGTATAGAAATATGTTTCTACGTTTTCTTTTTCTTTTCTTTTTTTTTTCGTATAAACGAAATAAATCCTGTTTTTGCATTATCGTTCATACAAATATTATAAACCCACTCTCTTGCCGGTGTAAGAGGATTAATTTTGGATATATGTATGTAAGTAGGAAAGGGAAGGGGTTAATTACGGGGAAATAAGAGTGCGAATATTCCGAGAAACTCAGTGAGATAGAGATGACTCTGGAAAGGAAGGGCAAATGAAAAATGTTTACCGGACAGTTGGCGTAGCAAGCCACGTATTAACTCCGAGACAAAGGAACCCAAAGCGCAATTACAAAAGAAGTGTATCCAAGGCGAGCTGGAAGATCCGGGAGCCTAAGTTTATTTACATCACAGTACTAGGGCTCCTCTCTCGGTCCTTTTGTCGACTCTACCGTAATGCATATTAATAGGAAATAATCTCTCTCACTCTCCTTCTTCTCTTCTATGGGGGGTGGAAACGAGGAGCTACGGCAGAAGTGGCCGAACGAACGACCTTATAGAGAAACTCAAGACTTTCAGAGAAAATCTTCGAAAATATCACTTTCCATCCTTTTCGAATTTCCAACGAGATATTTTTAACGACGAACACACGAACGAATTAATTTATTTACAGATATACTTAAGTACGAAATTAATATTGGATAAATATATTTGTAATATTTGATTAGAAATATATTCCTATTTTTTTTACGACGAAAAGAATTTCGAACGTTTTTAAAGTCCCAACCGGCTAAGAAATAGAATCGAACAGAAAGAGAATTTTTACAGAAGCATGAACGAGAAAATCGTGGGTCCGTCGTTTTATTCTCTCCGAACCGAACGACCCAATCACTCACCCTGCTAGTCCAGATCCTTACTTTTGGGAAGAATGTCGGCTACGAAGAACTTTCCTTTTTTCTTCTCCGACTGTGGGATTATCTTTCTCCTAGGTTTCAAGGTGAAAGTAATCTATGGTATCCACGGTATCCCATGGATCTACTTAGGAGGAGTGTTTCTTCGAATTTCGCAAGAAAAAGAGCGAGAAAAAAGAAATAGGAGGTAAGAATTTTCTGATGAAAGGAAAATTCAATTGACCATTTAATTAATAATGATTGAAGTTTAATTACTGGCTCGCCTTGTTTAAAGAAAAGGGTGAACGGTACTCTTATGCGTGTGATGTCGAAAAAAAAAGAGGTTACAGCATCTTTGTCCTCTCTCTCCTTCTCTCTTTCTCTCTCTATTTCTCTCTTCGCGTGTCAAAGTCGTGCTTCGGCCAGCTCTTTCGTACCGGCTAGGTACGAAACTACGTTGTTCAAATATTAACACGGACAACAGAGGAGATTCCCACCCAGACCTTGCTTGCTTTCGTAACACTAGTAGTCGAGTTTACACGTTTACCCCGAGGTTATCTGCACTCGCTCGTATTTGCCGACACCTTGACGCGTTTCTGTGCACGTGTGACACCACCGTATCTATATATATATATATATATGTATGTATGTATATATATATGTATATACATATATGTATAACATATACGTATATATATATATATGTATGTGAGTACCGTTCACGAACGTAACCGTACCGTACTGTTCACTAACACACAGCTTACTAACCTTTTGGATATAACCGTAAGAACTATAAACATACTATGAGATAATATGAAAAACATCGACAACGTACCGATGACTTTGAAGTATTAACGTATCTACCTTCTCTATAGATAAATATTTATGTTTATTATTCTCAAACTTTCTATATTTATCAACAGGTATAAGAAGGTTAGAAATTTTCCGTAGATAAGTCTTTGCGAATTCTTAACTCTCGAGCAGTTTATCAAATATCGTGCAATGATATTATTCGGAAGATCGAGAGCCACTGAAGGGGAGAACGTTTAGTCAGGTAACGACGCTACTCTCTTCCCCTTTTTGTAAATCCTGGAGAAAGAGAGAGAGACAAAAAAAAGGAGAAAAAGAATGGGAAAAAGAAAGAAAAAGAAGAAGAAGAGGAAATATCGATGCTTCGTAGTTGCCATGACCGAGATAGAAAGGTAAAGGTTCGTAACGTGGCAGAGCAGACAGTTGGGCGCCCTGAAGCTTATACATACATATACCCTGCGGTCCAAGCTCGGTTCTCAACGCGATTTCCCAGCGTGTCCTGTACAGATACGAAGAGCAAAACCAGGTAGACGCGTTCGCTTCTGCTTCCCCTCCTCCTACCCTTCTGCTTCTAGTTCACCGTCCATAGTAGTAACGTTCGAACGACGAGAAGGATCAAGAGAGGGAGAAAGAGAGAGATAGAAAGGGAGAAAGAGAAAGATAGAAAGAGAAAGAGAGAAAGAGAGAGAGAAACAGAGCTCTCCCTTCTTTCCTCTCAACGACCACACCTGGTCGCACAAGGCTAGGATTTTGACCAGCCCGGACACGCTGCATCATTCCTGGACCATCTTTTTCCCTACGACCACTTCGACCTATTTACTTGGAAGAATTTTTGCAAACGTTTTTAAAATACTGTACACCTTGAGAAATATTCCGTACAAGATAGAAAATCGTTACATAACGTTTCATGGATTATCCTAATCGTGCTTGACTAACGTGTATCTAATTGTAAATATCGTTCGACATTCAAATTCGTCATGATTTTTTATCCTTTCGAATCGATTACACCAAGATACTTATATAGATACCGCAAGATCTTTATTCGAGTTACAAATCCATTCGATTCTATTTAAATCTTAAAATACTTATTGATAAATCCTACGAATAGGGGAAAGAAAAAGACAATAACTGGTAAAGCTTGAAAAGCTATTGGATTCGTTGAAAACGTAACGTACGTACGCAGAGGAGACTCCCATGGACTCTCTAATATTAATTGCAACAGTATATCTTACGTCTGTAAAGGTATTACAGGTAGTGTCTAGTAGCGCAGTCTATGTACAAGAGGTTAACTATTATACATGCAGGTGCCATACGAGCTCAAATATGTGTATATATATATACACCACGTACACACATCTATATGTTCATTTACAATACACAATAAATACACGCGCGTAAGCAGGCGCTCGCGTGCACACGAGCATACACAGACATACATATATCCGCACACATGTAAACATTGCTCGGTATAACTACTTCTATGTGCACACATTTGCGACACGGATACGTGTTCGCATCCATATTGCACAATGTACACCGGATCGGAGATGTTTCACGCTCCAAGCGCGCTTATATTTATGGACGAGCCGTTCCGGTCGTGCGAAAAAAGGAAATTGATACGCGCCGGTAAACTCGAATACGCTGTGTACCAGTACGAGAGAAAGAGAGAGAGAGAGAAATAGAAATAGATAGATAGATAGATAGAGAGAGAGAGAGAAAGATAGAGATAGAGGAATGCTTATTACTTGGTCAAAATTAATGGTCGGTATACGAATTAGACCTGTTGCTTCTCATTCCTTCGATATCGCGAACTCGTTTCCTATTTTTCAACGATTTCGATGTCGATTCGAAATCGATAAATGTCTATAACCGATATAGAATATCTAAAATGATGAACTTTAAGTATTCAAGCGACATTCGTACGCACATATTACCGTAATATATTCCTAATGTACCATTATTTACGTCCCGATCCATTGTTACAAATATTTTTCTCGAATTTTCTAATAAATCTACTTTCATTTCTAATATTTGTCACGTCGGAGTTGTATACGTTAGTATACATACATATGTAAACATATTTATATCTTATACTTGGTTCGTTTATATCTCATAGCACAACAGAGGATCGGTAATCATACACCAAGGCAAAGTGAGAGTCCGGGTGCGTTTATGGTAGTCTCGTTTTCGTGTTGATGTTAGAATAGAAAGAGAAGAATGAAGGAGACAGACACACATATAGAAAGAGAGAGAGAGAAAGAGAGAGAGAGAGGAAGGACGATGGTTTCTCGTTACGAAGCTTCCTGTATGGAAATCAAGGAATGCCCGTCTACTTCGAAGCCTCGTGTCTTGGCACAATAATCTGAGATTTAAATCAAATCTGAGCTATATAACCGTACACACCATCTCTTCGTCTCTTCCTCTTCGTTCTTCTCCATCTCTCTTACCACTTTAGTCGACATCTTCGCCGTCTTCGTCTTCCGGAACGTCCCTTCGCTGAGGACGCGTGGAGGAGCATCGGTTAATCGATTTTCGAGAATTCGAATGCGAGGCGTTGGTTAAGATGTTTCGTGAATAGAGTAGAGCTATGTATGTATGTATTGTACATATATATATATATATATGCATGTATGTACGTGTGTATATATATATATATGTATATGTATTCTCCTTTAAGGTTTTATCTCTATCGATAACGAGTTAAAATGGTTTTGAAAATGAAAATGACATTTCTATTTCCATATTCTAATCGAAATATATGTAGATCATTTTCAATATCCATTGGTTCATTATAATTTCATTTATTTTCAAAAGAGAGAAAAGGAAAAAAAAGAAAGGGGAAGAAAAAAAAGAAAAATGTAATAATGAATATAGATGATTCATCGGAGATATGAAAGCGTTAATAAACGGAATCATTAAAATCATTGAAATTTCCGCAGGTAATAGTAAAGAAACAGTCTCGTGACACGTCGCCGTCAAAGGGCTGGATAATACTACAAGAGAGAGGGCAAAGGAGGTAACGTCACGCGCAACGCGATTAGAGTTCCCTCGCACGCACGTACGATTAGCATGACAAGTGGAAAGTAATTGTTCGATGTAGACGAGCGGTAGACGCATTCCGAGTAAGTCTGCCAACCGAGACGATCGCTTTCTTCGTTTACTAACTGACGTCGTATTACGTGAAATAGATATCTGCGAGAAGCAAATCTAATTAACGAGATTGCTTGGACAGATCTGATTAGTTTCTATCGAAAGGGAATGCGAAAAAAAATTTGAGATTCGAGTTATTAATTTCTATCAAAAAAAAAATAAATAAATAAATAAATAAATAAAATAAAAAAATA
>NC_066586.1:2967500-3007500 GCF_905475345.1 Vespula vulgaris | reverse complement strand
TATATAGTCGCTTACACAGGTGCGTACAAGTGCGTATAAATTTTCCCTCCACTTCCCGTAAAGTACCCGAGAAAAACTTACGACGATACTAGTTTCGATATATGTATATATATACATATGTATGTATCGATATCGAGAAGGGAATATAGAACTGTCTCTGTCTCTCTTACGTCGCGTGCGACCAACATGTTTCACAGATTCGGATTCGGTAGTCACGGTGGCCGACGACGACTCCGATGACGCCCTCCACGAGAGGACAGGTAGACGCATAAGTGTGCTTGCACACATTCGTAATAGACAACACGCAGTGCACCCACCGTGTCTCCTGTTTCTGACACATACGAGAACCACGTAGTGTCTTCTTTCTCTTTTCCCTATAGGATCTGATCTCCTCTCGTTTCTTCTATTCCTTTCTCTCTCGCTATCACTTTTTCGAGCCCTTATCTCTATCCCGTATCACCGGAAATCTCACTTTTCTCAACGCCTATACGAACCTACGACGATCGACACTTTTGTTTTGTTCTAGTTTTTGTTTCTATTTTCCTTATAATATGAATAGAACGAACCATTCGATTTTCACACGTTACTTACTTACATACTTATTTACTAGTCCGCCGAAGTAAGTCTTTAATGCTTTGGTAATACGATACTTCGAAGAATTCTATTGATAGAGGTCGTCTTTTAAGAGACAGAGAAATGTGAAGTCGCGGTGTTCTTTTCTTTCGGTTATAAACTCGTTCATATGTTTACCTTTGTCGGTCGCCGCGAATGACAAATCGGTTCTTCTTTCTTCTTTTCGGTTTGATCGGTCTCTTTCTTTCTCTCGTTCTTTCTATTTTTACGATACTTCCTTTTTCGATTAAATAATTATTTAAGAAGGTATTAATAATTAAACGTTTTCGAATCTCATAAAGATACAGAAGAATGATCGCATAGTTAAGAGTAAACACATATACATACGTAAGCATCGGTGAAACGCGATATAGTAAATATCTCATTCGTTCCGTGACGACCTTCGGTCAAAAATTCCTGTACACATATGTATAATCATTAGTAAGACGTATTCCGTTAAAGTAGGCAGAGTTAAGTAAGTACTTTGGTTGGTTTCCGACAAGTGTAAATAAATCGATGGAGATATTATTCGAAAACATTCAAACGAACGTCTATCGTAAGTAAGTAAGTATGTAGATTAGTACGCGACATATGACCGCTGTGTTTCCTCTGTAATTTGTTTCGTTTCCTCGTTTGTTTACTAGGAAGTCGTAGTTAGAATCGTAGCAAGAGATCAAAGTCTAATGCGATAATAAACCTTAAGCATTTAATAATTTTTCTTTCTTTCGAAATAAGTATTTTCTTTGTATCACGCAAATCTCTTTCTCTCTTTCTCTCTCTTTATAAAATATTATATTTTAAGTCATAACGATGATAATAATATTAAGTCCACGATATAATCGAATTAAAATAAAAAATGATTAGACATCGTCCCAAGTCACAAATTACAGTGATAGTTTCGAACTAGAAAAAAGAATGCAATTACAAATATTACATCATATTGTATATACGTATAATATTAAACTCGTTAGAAATTTAATGAAAAAATTTATATATATAATTTTTGTATATTCATCAATTCTAAATGTCAATGCATACGAAATAACATAAATATTTTGTAATTATTATAAAAAAAGAGCATTAATATATATTTCGCAAAAGCTTTAAAAAAAAAGGAGACAAAATTTTTATACAATTTTTATCTACTTGTCTGTCATTCAGTATATATTTTATGAGTAGGACCAATGTTTGGCCAATGATGTCAATAACCTTTCGATATAAAAGTCAATGGTGGGGGATGTATGACGCAAACGTGTGCGTGTATCGCGAGAATATTATACTGGCTCGCAATAGCACGTTTCGTTGGTTGAACATGTGCATCGTGACTGGGCAGTTAACACTTCTCTTGACGAGGATGACGACGACGACGACGACGACGACGACGACAACGAAGACGACGAGAATGAAGACAACGATGAAGACAACGGGGAGCATCCTGAGTCATCATCACGAGTCTCGAAACGAATCTTGAAATTGATATGCTCGCGAATCATCCGACTTTAACGAGAATTAAGACGATAATTAACGTGAAATCGTAATTTTATCTTCTCGAATAATGATGAAACGATATTAAAACGTTATCGTTCTATCTTATTTCTTTCTATTTTCATCGTATATAGATATAAATAAAACGCGTTGCAGATTTAATGAAAACGTTATTTCACGTTACTCTGTCTATTGTAATGGTAGATAAAATAATGATACATATGTGAATAGACGAGTATACAGGTAGTATATATGGTAGATAATAGTTCACTTTAAAATGAAATTGATATTTTGAGAAATAATTAAAAAACGTTCCAATCATAATACCGTAATGGCAGGTAAACGTGCGTACACGTATAAATATATGCTACGTGCGTAGATACATATATATGTATACGATAATAGTTTACTTTAAAATTAAAATTGAGATAGTTTTTTTTAGAAAGAATTGAAGAAACGTTTCGATCGCTATAACTCGGATAAACGTTTTTAATATGTGAAAAAGTTTGAACCCGTGAAATTCGAGTAGATAGAGAAAGGGAGATACAGATAGAAAGAGAAAGAGATAGAGATAGAGATAGAGAGGGACTATTCGAGCAGATTAAAGTTGTCTTTGTTTGAATTTAATTGTCGAAAGACCGTGAACACGGAATGAAGCAAAGAGTGAGGACGGAAGTAGAAACCCTCCGACTAACTCGTGAAACTCGAGATCCGTCGTAACGTCTCTAATGTCGCTACTTCGCTTTCCGGACAAATTGACACTCGCTTAGGATGTCTCTTTTCGTTCTTCGATCGTGTAGTATATACATACATTACATACGTGGACTTATTTATATTTGAAGAAGAAGAAGAAGAAGCGATGATCGAGCTATGCTGCGCGTTAGAATTTATTTATTAAATCAATTTCAATAAAAAATACTAAAATAAATTAATAATCTTCCAGTTTCTTAATTCATGAATACATATATGCATATGCTTGTGTATGTGTATATAAGCGTACATTTGTGTGTGTGTATATATATAAGATTCGTAAGATTCGAAATAGAATAAAAATAATAATTTCAAAAGGCTAAAGAGAAGGAAAAGAAAGCTCGCCGATCAGGACTTGGAGTAATCCAAAAATTCATCTCTCGAGTAGAAGAAATATTAGATTTTAGATAATGGACGATCCATTAGGGCCGCCTATCTTCGAAACCTTATGATATCGAATTGCAAGAACATTACGTGCGTCGTCGCGTCCTCTTAAATATCAGCACATCTTTACCCTCACTCTCATTCTCTCTCTCTCTCTCTCTCTCTCTCTCTCTCTCTCTCTTTCTCTCTCTCTCTTTATTAACAACGAAATAGTTTCGTCGTTCGTTATAAATTCGTCAATAAATAGAAATTCGTCAACAAAGCAAGTACCATAGGTATGTACACACAATACCTATTATATCGTTATGGTAGAAAATCGATTTTATTTTAAACGATATTTACCTATTGCAAATATACCAGAGAGGTAACAACGAACGATGTTAAATACGTAATGTCGAAAAATAAGAGAAAGAAAAAAAAATAAAAAAAGAAACAATAACAGTAATAATAATAACAATAAAAAAAAAATAAAATAAAATAAAATAAGAAGGAAAGAAGGTCTTCTATTTGCCGTTCGAAATCGATTTACGAATTCCAAGAGTTCTCTCCCAGAGGACATTTCAGTCAGCTCGGTACCAGTCGTGTCACAAAAGAATTTCACTTTCGACCCAACTAATTATGCAACGTCATAAATTAAAAGCAAACAGAAAACATTGGCCCAGAGGTGCTGGAAACATTCATCTCTCTCTCTCTCTCTCTCTCTCTCTCTCTCTCTCTCTCTCTCTCTCTCTCTTTGTAAATGGGAGAACTGGAAGGAAAAAATGAGAGAGAGAGAGAGAGAGAAAGAGAAGGAAGGAAGGCCAGTCCGAAACTCTTCAGACCTCGTCTCTTCGACGATTATAAAGCTGTGCCTCGAGTACAGACGGTAGGTAGGTAGTAAGTACTTGCATTTGCCCTGTACGTCTCTTCTACCTTCCTTTTTCCCCCCTCGGCAATTTGTCGAACCTCTTTGCTTCGTACCTTTCCACTCTCACAAGGCCACCTTCAGGATTTCCGGAGGCTAACCGACCATTGCTGCTACCGCTGATGCTGATGCTGATGCCGTTGCTGTTGCTGTTGCTGTTTTGCTGTGCTGTTGCCGTTGGTGCTACTTTCTCGAGCTTCTCGATTTCGAGGTGTTCCGATGCAGAGCAAGTTAATACCGTTCGTAATAATTTCAGATCAAGATCAAGTAAAAATAACTTAATATATGTAATCCTTAAGAGGAGCTTGTAAATTAATTCATTTTAACATTATTATCTCTGTTACAACGAACAATATATATATATATATATATATATATATATATATATATATCGGTAATACAGAGATAGAGATAAATAGTTATGTATGTTTTTTTTTTCATTTCTTACGTTCGTTGAATTAACTTGTTATCTGTCTGAAGGACAAACAAACGGAAAAAGAAAAACGAAATGTAAACGTTGTTTCCGTATGAACGCGTCGTAACGATTCCGTACGAGTAACAAGTGTCAAGCACCATTTCCAATTAATTATCCGTACATCCGCTCCCACTCGACAGAGAGAAAGAGAGAGAGAAGCTTCACTGGCGTTCGCAAAACACTCGTAAATCCTTGTTCTCTTTCTCGTCGTCGTCGTCGTCGTCATCGTCGTCGTCGTCATCATCATCATCATCATCATCGTCGTCGTTATCGTCGTCGTTGTCATCATCGTCATAGTCGCCGTCGCACGAACGATATGGGTACGCGTATGTACTTGTATATGTATATATGTATATATACAATATGTATATACATAGTGTATACCATTCGAGTACGCAGTAGGGGTTGCTGCTACCAGTAATTAATTCCTGCACGACTCTTAAGAATCCGTTCGTAGACGGTACGATCCGTTGCAGGTAATAAATTGTACGGTTGATCGTCCTGCACTTGACCTGATTCTCTCTCTCTCTCTCTCTCTCTCTCTCTCTCTCTCTCTTTCTCTTTCTCTTTTTCTCTTTCACTCTCCCTAGGTCGTTTTCTAAACGGGTTTTCTAAACGATCAAAAGAGCATACCCAAGCAGGTATCGTTGTAGTCCAGGGTTAAATCAAAAGAAACTATGTTACCGATCCCGGAATTACGCGCAATCTCTATAATCTTATACAAGATGATTCAAATAATTTGCTACATAACCGAGAAGTTATTTATTAAAATACACGTATGCGTATGTATAATTTGAACGATATCGATCGTGGAACTTGTCGTCATTGAAAAATAAATTGTTTCCATTAAAAAAATTATGTACTTATATTATTATATTTTTAAAAGATTACTTGTCGCGCACTATACATTTACAGATTATATATATATGTGTGTGTGTGTGTGTAGGTACATTTTGTTAACTTTCGTCTTTGTTTCTTTCCTTGTCTTACGACGTTTTACTCGAGCTACCACTCACGCTACAGTTCGAGTTATCTCCAAGAACAAGTTTCGTTCTCGCACGAAATGTCGCTCGATATCGGGGGAGAGAGAGAGAGTATGTCTGGATCGTCGTCTTCTTCGGAACATCGAAAATGTATACGATATAATGTTCAGTAAAATTATACCGGAAGAAGCGTAATAATACGGTACGTTATATTGATTATACGTACAAAAGCAAGAGCAATAAATAGGTCTACTACCGCATTAATTCGGATGGTCGTGTACGGTCAAGTCTCTTCTCTGGTACGCTCCACGAAATCCCGTGTGAAATTACGTTGGGGTTAATTTAACGCCAATCACGTAGCATTATTCATCTACATATATATATGTATATATACATATCTCATACACATATGAGAAAGGTTTCAGCCACAACGGGATTCCTTTTTGGCCGCGTTTGACTCGTACACGCGAACGAGGGATTCCTACGAAATCGGATTCGCGTTTCTCATTGTACTTTGCGAGAACACGACGGCGTACTTACTTACTTGCGAACGTGCCACCGCTATGAATACATACATAGTTGGATACGAAGAAAAAAGTGAGACAAAGGAGAAAGAGAAGAGGAAACCATTAAATCGGTCATTCGATTTTCACATTTTCGATTCGAAAATAAAATTCTTTGGATTTGAATCCCAGGCACGTGTATTCGATGAAACTCGTCGAGAAAGCTTTCTTTTCATACTTCCTCGAACAAGATAAATGTTTTTTTTTTTTCCCCTATAGAAATTCAATATGAACCGTTCATTCATTCGCTCATTGCTGAGGTAATAATATGAAGTACTCACTTGTAAAAATTATTCATTGCTTCGATAATAGGAACGCGAGAGAAAAAGAGAAAAAGATATTAAACATACATATATAAATCGAAATATATCGAACGATATAAAGATCCTTTCACGTCGATGATCCTCTTAACATTATTTACATATATATATATACGTATATATTATACATAGATACGTACAACATACCGTTCAACCGAGTACGTAACGCCACGTTAAACAATTATTCACGATATACATGGAATAAGTTTGACCCCTCGATTCTATCTCTCTCTCTGTCTTTTTCTCTTTCTCTCTCCATGTCTCTGTCCAACGAAATTCTCTCGAGACGAAGTTCCCTAGCGTAGTAATTAGAGGAGAGTTCGCGGACCGCAGGAATGGCGATTCGCCGTCGTCCACGTTTAAACGTCCACGTTGGAGGTACAGAAGAGAAGCCAAGGGAGAGAACGAACGTCTACTTCTCGAGTATCCTCGAAAGGTACTCGAGTAATCGGCAGCCACGTGTGTTCTTGCTGGACGACGGTAGGTACGAAACTCGAATCGTGTCGCGCACACCAGTGCGTCTCTTTAATGTAAGTGTACGTGTATGCGTGTAGAACCAATACATGTATTTACTTAGGTAGGCATCAGCTACGTACACTATACGTATAAATATATAGGTGTGTATATGTGTTAGTATACGCTCTTACATCTACGGAAATCTATGCGCGAGTACGAGTACGAAACGTACCGAAGAGCACTCGAGGCACGTATCGCGCTTAATTAGGGGTATGCCAGATGAGAGTGGACGATGCCACGTGTGTTGTTTCTCGCGTAGCATGGACAGAATCTATACGTTAGGAGGAAGAAGAAGGCCGTTTCGTTAATAGCAAACGTGTTCACTGTGTACATCCGTACTTCGCTGTTGGAAGTGCGTAAGACACGCTTGGAAGAGTGTTTGTCCTTCCCTCCTCTACTCGCGAGCGTTCGATCGGAGCGAAAGCACGATTCCCAAGAGGGCCCCAAGAGAGAGAGAACTCCGGAGAAGTCCAAGTGTTTGCTCTCGTTGGCGGACCGAACGGTTTGTCAGCTTGTCCATGAAGGAGAAACGAGAGAAGGAGGAGAGAGCCGACCCCTGTAGAGAGTCCTGTCGAACTCGCTCGTTTCTTCTTTCGTTCGTTCGTTCGTTCGTTCGTTCTTTCGTACATTCGTTCGTTCGTTCGTTCGTTCGTTCGTTCGTTCGTTCATTCGTTCGTTGGTTCGTTGGTTCGTTCGTTCGTTCGCCACTCGACGTTCTTCCCAACAAAATCGCAGAGTGTATTTAGCTCGTTCCTCACGTTTGCCTTCGTGTTTCACGAATTCTCGATTCTACAAGTAGGTAGTACAATAGTGAAAAAAAGGAAAATCTCGATATTCTTATTGTTCCAAAGAAATTTACTGAATAGAAGTCAATGTATTTCAATTTCAAAATGTACTATATATATATATATACATACATACATACATGCACAGTACATTTTGAATATATTTTAATATATACTATTATATATACATAAAATATTATATATTAAAATTATATTTACATAATTGCTGATTATCCAAATAATCTTCGATGTACGACCTTCGACTGGAAGAAAAGAAATTCTGTAGGATCGAAAGTCAAAGTAAATTTATTTTTCAACGTCGAATCGATGAAGCGTCGTCTCTCGTCGCTTCGGATCGAGTGAGTTAAGCGAACGAGATGCAGTGAGTCGCGCCTATCGTAAATTAAAAAAGTCGAGGCTGAACGACACCAAGAGATAGAGAGAGAGAGAGAGAGAGAGAGAGAGAGAGAGAGAGAGAGAGAGAGACCTCGTTCAAATAGGTCGCCGCCCAAAAAGGAATTTATTAGCGACGGTGGAGTACACTCGCAATAAACCGTGTGTCATGGGGAAGTTACGGTGTGAGGTTGGTTATGGCGATGGTGGCGACTAGCGGAGAGAGGCGAGACACCGTCCTTCGTCTCTCTCTCTCATTCTCTCTCTCTCTCTCTCTCTCTCTCTCTCTCTCTTTTAGTTCAGCCAAAGCAGCAGCAGCAGCAGCGGCAGTCGCTGCTCGTTGCTGCCGTGTTGCTGCTGCTGTTGCTGCTGGTGCTAGTGCTGCTGCGCCGGGATGATTTAATGCCAGGACTGCCCCACCCAGGAATGCTGTCGTTTGCGCGAGATTTTCAAAAATAATATCGGCCCACCGGAGAGCTGCCGGCCAGGAAGAGGAGAGAGAATTACGGATGGAATATTTCATGAGATCTAAAGCAAAGTCTACGATGAATTCTCTCTCTCTCTTTCTCTTTCTCTTTCTCTTCTTTCTGTTTTCCTTTCTGAAACGATTTTACCTTTATACGTTTGTCTTACTATCCCTTCTCATGTTGTCCTATTTAAAGAGCCACGAATATAAATGTTCAATAGCGAAGTTCGTCGTTCATCGAAAATTGATAGATACATACGTATCTACGTATAAGATAAAACAAATTAAGAAATCCATGAAAAATGTTCATTTACTAAAACACGTTTATTAAATTCTCGCGAGCGCACGTACGATTAATTTCGTTCTGCACCGACGATTCGACGTCGGTATCTATCTCCTTGGTATCGACAGGAACGCAGGCCGCTATCTCTCGTCATCGAGATCGACCAATCGATATAATATTACACGTGTTCCGCGTCGCTCGGAATGGTGAAAATCGTTCGGCGAAGGCAAAAAACCGGCCGGACGTAGACGGCCCGTGAAACTGGCGCGACGTGTTGCTGCTCGCGCCTTCTGCACGCGAGGATACGCGTCTTGAGAAGGAAGACAAGAGAGGATGAGAATTTGTAGAAGGAGAATTCATTCCGAATATATATATATATATATATATATATATATATATAGAGAGAGAGAGAGAGAGAGAGAACATCTTGATTTTTATATGTTATTTTTTGTACGTTACATTTAAGAAAGAATATCTTTCCAAAAAAAAACCTACGATTGTAACGTAGTAGTTACGTATTAAATATAGAACTATATATTATTTAAAACATTATATATATATTCTTTTTTTCAAAAATATATTTCAAAAAGATGATCTATAATTATAGCTAAGAAATCATATTAATATTATTATTATTATTATTATTATTTTATTTTTACTGGTTATAAATTAAACGAAACACGGTTTAATTTCGCGACCACGTTCGCGATCCAATTGTTAAGATAAACGAATCGGTAGAATCACGAAATTGCTACCCGCATCGGAAACATAAAAGATCATCGTTCGTTTAACGAGAGTTAAAGTTGGCCGAGCAACGACGCGTGTTGAGAGATAACATAGACGAATCGGATACGTGGACACGCAAAGATATGGTTACGCGGTGTCAGATATACCAACGTTAGGACTCTTACTAAATGGTGCGCACGCGCGCAACAAGGAATGCGAAAACTTAGATAGATACTCGAGAACGTAGAAATCTCCCTCTCTCTCTCTCTCTCTCTCTCTCTCTCTCTTTCTTTCTTGTTGCTCCTCACCTGTCGCCGGCCACGCGTGAGTAAGTTCGCGTTCACGCTCCAGAACGAAAGCGTTTTTCATCCGTCGAGAGAGTGCCTATCGTTATCGAGATCTAAGATCGACTTAAGAAAAAAAGAAAGAACGAAAAAGAGATGGAGATAGAGAGAAATAGAGAAAGAGAGAGAAATAACTTGTCTTCTCGATCGTTTTCCCGCTTTTTATAGAAACTCGATCGATCGATCTCGTAATTATCACATTGAGATCTCATAAGCGTTCGATCTTAAAAAGCGAAAACGCTTTTTTCTCAGACTATTTAAAAAAAGATTACCTTCTAATTCTAATTTTCTCCGATGATTAGCATGGAAGTCACTCGTTAAAAAGAAAAAAAAAAAAGAAATGAGGAAAAAAAAGAGAAGAAAAAGAAATAGAATATTTCATTAAAAACGTTGAGCCTTCGTATATATATATATATATATATATATATATATATATATATAATTATTTTTGGTTATTGAAATATATCATTAATCTTTATCGTTTTGAAATAAATCGAGATTTAAACGATAAAAATATTCGTTACAAGTTTGAATCGTGAGGAGGAGTAAAAGTCGGTGAGAGGTGGTAACCGGTCAACTTCTCGAGGACATCGGGCTAGAATATAAGGTCGTACACGAAGGTCCTTATTTCATTTGCGAGGTCATTGATCGTATCAGAAAAATATCGAGTGAAATATAAACAGAGAAAAAAAAAGAAAGAAAGAAAAATTCGATCCATTTAGAAAATCGAATCGAGTTGAATCGTATCGAATCGTGTCGAATCGAATCGTAGATAACGATATCAAAAAGGTTCGAAGGAGAGAAATTAATCGTGTTAAATCGATCGCAAATGATACGTACGTATATACATAAATACATACATACATTGATATCTATTTCGTTCCTCGAGGAACCCCAGACTCCTCTGATTAAAAGCGAGCCTAACGATAATCGGTGAATCATTTGTGAAATCCGAGTCTGGATATCCGTGACAAAGGAGCCGGCTAATCGCGGTGAGCCGTGCTTCAGCTTGGATTTTAGTGAAACCGGTAACCAGTAAATCGACGAAGAGAGAAGTCCTGGAGGATCCTCACCCTTCTACCCCCTCTACCACTCCCCACTACATTGCCACCTTACCTCACCCCTTTCGTCGTTCTCTCTCATGGCGAAAGGACGTCACCATTGCTGGCGCATCGTGCTGCCACACCGAATCTTTAATGGGCATTCGCATTTTTCAACTTCCCACATTTAAGGTGGACCTATGGTTCCTCTCTCTCTCTCTCTCTCTCTCTCTCTCTCTCTCTCTCTCTCTCTCTCTCTATCTATCTATCTATAATATCCATCTATCTTTCTTTATATATATTTATATATATATATATATATATATATATAAACATATATATATATATATAACTGTAAGAGAATATTAGTTTTATATATATATATATAACTAATACTAATACGTTTTCCTCTAGGTCCTCTATCCTAAGCCGTGCGCGCTCGTAAATTAGATTCCTTCGACGATGATTTGTGGCCGAAGCCGACCATGCCTCTTCACATTATTCGCGCCTACGACTCGGAAATACGCGATCCTTCGTAGAGTTCTATCTCACCATCGAAATCTTTCTCTTTCTCTCTCTTCGAGGCCTTCGAAATTCGAGTGTCTCGAATATTTGCAAGATTCACGATGTAAAGTCTAGGATAATTGTATCAATATATTAAAATACTCGAGAGAATATTTATTTAAAATATTGATGCCGAGTGTATAATTTGTATTTTACCCATAGTAGATTGCAGCTCTTTGAAAAGATCGCTATTGTTCTTGAAATGTTAAAAAAAGAAAAAGAATCACTTTATCTTATGAATTGTTATTTAAATATTCTATACGACAATATTCGATAGTTTTCAACCATCGAAAGACTTTTTCTTACCAGCAAAATCAATATCTAAAACTGCATATATTTATGATGAGCAAATACACCCCGTTGGTAGAACGCATTAACGTCAACGTGTTAACAAGATTAGAAGATATTATTATTAAAGCAAGTTAATCGCAATTATAATAAAACTAATATAGTCGATTAAACAAGAATTAGATATATCGAGAGTTAGATATAAAAGAGTTTTGAAGAAAAATATTTTTATAACAAAATTAAACAAGACAATATGAAAGAGAGAGAGGGGGAGAAAAGAAAAAAAGAAGCAACGATCGAGAGATTTCTTTCTGAAAGAAAAAAAAATAAAAGAGAGAGAGAGAGAGAGAGAGAGAGAGAGAGAGAGAGAACGCATTCAAAGAAAAAAAAAAGGAATAAAGATACGAGGATTTGGAGTCGGCAACATTGCTTAAAGCGCGCGATCATTTCTTTCTTTCTTCCTTTCTTTCTTTCTTCCTTTCTTTCTCTCTCTCTCTCTCTCTCTCTCTCCCTTCGAGTCGCGTGCCAAAGGGCTCCGCCCTGCCTCCTATTTAGACGGCACGTTTGAAGAAACAGAGTGTAAAGATTTCGTCGTTTTTCGTATCGCACAATCGACGCGAGTGACTTCGCGCGGGCTTATAGTCTGTTTTCTTTCTCTGTATATATGATGTGCATATATATATATGTATGTTGTATATACGTATATATGCATGATGATAATGCACAGCCATGCACATGTAGAGTACGTATATATATTTGACAAATACAGTAGCTGCCAAAGGACGACGCGAAAAGGTTTGTTAGCAGCAGTAGTAGCAGCGTGTAGTAGCAGCAGTATCAGTAGCAATAGCAGTAGTAGACACCAGCAGCAGCCGTGCCAGGCTAATATTGCGGTTGTACAGCCGCTGGCGATAACTTTGACTGTCTTTGATCTCGCGGCACTCTTTGTGCCGGCGCGGACAATGAGATAGCTGAAGATTCGCCTTTTTTACACCTGTTTGGCCCGACGAAGAAAGAGATAGAAAAGAGAGAGAGAAAGAGAGAGAGAGAGAGAGAGAGAGAGAGAGAGGAAGGGAAGAAAAAGCAGAAGGGGATCCTTTCCGTTTCCTTCTTCCTTTTCCATTTTGAAAAGAAACCAATGGATGACACGCATGCACGGTGGTTTCTATCGAAAAAAAGAACGATGGCTGATTACTTTAGCCAAAGATATTAAATAACAGTCTTTTTTTCGGTTACACGCGATAGATCACGATTCGTTTGGGACTCGATTATCGTAGGATCTACGTGTGTAAGTTTGATCAGACTCGATAAGACGTTTTGTAAGTACTTACGTTCCAACGTTTTTTTCTTTCGCCTCGAGCTACGAATTTTAAAAGGATAAAGAGGAAAGATTATCGAACTTCGTAAGTATATATGTTGGGTACATATCTTTCTCTCTTTCTCGGTTTTCGGTAGGTAGAATTTTGTGGTTCTTATTAAGTTTTTAAAAATGACAGAGTATGTGTTTAACGTGTAATAACACACATACATACCTACATATATATATATATATATATATATATATGAGTTTAACGAAACAGAGTAGTTTCAATGGAAGAAAACACAAAGATTCAAAGTCGATAGCACGAACGACTCGACGAACGAAAGCCATTTTTCTTTCATCCCTGTTTCATTCTCTCTCTCTCTCTCTTTCTCTTTTCTCGCGAATCCGGATTGGACCGAGTCGTTGGAAGCGCATGCGTGAGCGAGCATCCGCGCTTATATACACGGTGCTCCTTAATCGTTGATCCGAACGCGCCTGCGCCGGCACGCTTCTCGCATCGTTGATTCCGATGCACGCGCTAGGTCGATGAAAGAAAATGGTGCGAAATTAATACACTCCCCAATCTTTCTCTCTTTCTCTCTATTTCTCTTTCTCTTTCACGATATTTATTTTCTCATTCCGATTGACCCGATGATTGTATGTAGAGCTTTTTCACAAGAAAGAATATGTATGTATTTTATGAAGAGTATGTACATATGTACTTTTGACAAGTAATATAAATAAGTATATTGTACTGTGATGTTTATTAATGATTAATTAACAGATCGTGAATATCGTGCTGATTGAAAGCTGACGATCAGACTTCTTTATATATATATATATATATATATATATATATATATATATATATATACAGAATCAAATCATCGAAACGCGGAATCCGTCAATTCATGGAATTTTTTTCACTTTTTAAAAATAATAAGCAAGAAACGTGGAAATTAACAAATGTACGATGTGCTAGTGAGACTTTGAAAAGAAAAGAAAAGAAAAGAAAAGAAAAAACAAATAGAAAGAAAAAGAAAAGAAATACATAAATAAAGAAGTAGTAAAAAGAGAGATAAATAAATAAATAAATAAATAAATAAATAAATAAATAAATAAATATAAGAGAAAGAGAGAGTGAGAAGGAAGTAGAAAAGAAATTATCGTATTCTTTGCGTATATCGAAGCGTGTCGGTGCATTTACGATTCTTGGTCATATCAGCGACTACGATCTCGCTGTGTGAAGAACACCTAGGCTTACTACTACTAATACTACTATTACTACTACTACTATTACTACTACTCTTCACGAGATCATCACCGTCATAATAACGCCGTCAGCGTTATCTTCAGAAACGAGAAAATAGAAGAAAAAAAAAAAAAGAAAAAGAGAGAGAGATATATATATAGAGAGAGGGAGGAAGAGAGGAAAAGAGGAAGGGCGGGCACGTTAACGTTTAGCAGCGTGCGTGCGAATGCACGTTAATTAAGCGAGAGGAGGACACGCGCGTTGGAACGGTGTCGAGGCGCAACACGCTCCTCGTGTAAGTACATACAAAGAGAGGAAGAAGAGGGAGAAAGAAGGGAAAGAGAAGAAGAGAAGCTTTCTCTCTCTCTCTCTCTCTCATTCTCTATCTATCTATCTATCTATCTCTATCTCTATCTCTCTTTTTTCACAGTAAAACGAAGGAAGAAACGAAAGATATATACACCTAGCTACAACGCGACACAACACAACAACAACAACAACAACACATCGAGGTAAAACAAAGTAACGTTGGTTGAAGTAGAAGGGATCGAGAAGAACGAGGAGAGAGAAAGAGAGAGAGAGAGAGAGAGAGAGAGAGAGAAGAGGGCGGAGGAGGACGAAGAAAATGAACGAAACGGAAGGAAGGAAGAAAGGGAAGAATCGAGCGTAGAGAAACAAAGCGCGAGAGAGCGACAGAAAGAGGAGCGAGAGAAAGGTAAAAAGGGGGGTTGTAAATAGGAAAGAAGAAAGAACGGGGGTGTGGTGCGGTGTAATACCTGAGGGTGGTGGAGGGGAAGGTCTAAGGGGTAGGTGCGAATCACGCTTCCGCGGGTTCTCTCTCTCTCTCTCTCTCTTTCTCTCTTCCTCTCTCTCTCTCTCTCTCTCTCTCTCTTTCTCTCTTCCTCTCTCTCTCTCTCTCTCTCTCTCCTCTTTCTATTTCTCTCGCACTCTGCGAGGGTGTGCTTAATTGCGAGTTTAAGTAATTAGTACGCTAAAGGGGACGAGTAAGCACGCGCGCGCACACGCCGAGGACGTTCGCTTTTGCGAACGAGAGCGAACGCGAGATGAGCTTTTTTTTTTTTTTTAAACTCCTCGAGGATTCTCCAAACTCTCTGACGACGAGCAACGACGATGACGACGAAGACGACGACGGCCACGACGAGAACGACGACGATTTATATTTCTTTTCTCTTCGATTTCGCGTGTAATTATTGCCACTATATTTTATCGCATACGACGGTCTCTAAACAACGATTAAGATTTGACATTTCGAATCATCGGATGATGAATTATTGATTTACATAAATTAATGATCGTATGATAAATACTTTTCTCTTGGCGTTTTGTTTCTTTACGATTTATGATTGAATAATATGTACATGTAAACTTACTCCATCCTAGTACGATAGAATACTTGTTTGTATTCCATAAAAAAAAAAAAAGAAGAAGAAACTTCGTACAGGACGAATTCGTTTTCGGAAAGAAGAGTAAAAAAAAAACCCCGTAGAGAATTGGACAAAGGAAAGAAATAACTCACGAGCGCACACGTGCGCTACATGCAATTCCTACAGGAACACACTTTTTTACTCTCTTCTTTTCTCGTTTGCGCACGCGTTTTAAAACCACTTGAACCTTTCTACTTGCCTTTTTAATTAGCTTCATTACCATAAAATAATCAGAAGAAAAAAAAAAGAAAGAGCAAAAAGAAAAAGAAAAAATAAGGGAAAAGAAAAAAGAAAAAAGAAAAAAGAAAAAAGAAAAATTAGTAACCGAGTGCAGAGCCGCCTACGCTTCTTCACTGTCACCATTCTAGCACCTTTGTGCAACACAACCTTTTTGCAACATACACACTCTCTCTCTCTCTCTCTCTCTCTCTCTCTCTCTCTTTCATTTTATTTCTTCTTTTCTCCAAGAGAGATTCGAAACGTACTCGACGCCGCACGCGCTGTTTCGACCGGCGCGCCGCGGAAAAACGAGCCTTTATTTCTCGAGCTCTCCGCTATTTATATGGCAAGTGCAGGAGAGAAAAAATGATGGAGAGAGCGATGCGAAACTCTGAACTCACTCTCTCACTCTCTCTCTCTCTCTTTTTCTCTCGACGAGAGCGCGAGATAATGCGTACCTACTCGTTGAGTTGCGCACGCGCGCACTCGAACGAGCGAACGTTTTCTGACGAGTAATTAGTAATTAGTAGCGAGCGCGCAATATGTGCATCCGCGACGAGCAGTGACGCATTAATCGAGTAATTAGGTAAGCCCTCATTTGCGACACGACCATTCGGCTTTATCGAATTTGGAGAGAGAGAGAAAGAGAGAGGGTGAAAGGAAGTAATAGTAGCTGCTAGAACGACCATCTCTCTCTCTTTCTCTCTTTTAATTTCTTTCTAACGCAATTTCAATGTCTCACCACCCTTCTCTCTCTTTCTCTCTTTCTCTTTCTTTTGTCCATGTGCTTCTTCTCATTTATTCTATTACATTAATTTATCGATCATCAAATAAAATATATCGACGAATGACTATGATATGATTAAACGACAGAAAAATTCATTTTGAATCATCGCTTGAGGTAGCGTTTATTTTGACTAATGTAAACTCGACATTTCCAAGACGATAAATGTCGTCTTATCAAACGATTAACGAACAACGACGCAGACGTTGTCTCTATATATAGATGTTATTTGTGAAAAAAAAGAAGGTGTTGTGCTCGCGCGAACGCGTACGTGATGGCTTAATTTTTCGACAAAATGCGTCACCGTCACACGAGCCATTTGCGTTAACGACGTGTCTAATAGTTCGTGAATATCATCGTATGTTGCTTAAAAAGAAAAAAAAAAGAAAGAGAGGAAGAGTCAGAGAGACAGAAAGACAGAGAAAAGAATTTAATTTAATTCAATCAGCTCGATTAAAATAGTGATTTTGTCAGATTTAAATCGCGTTCTATTTTAGATGAACTTTTAAATAATGATAATTGCAAAATATTACATAGAAGATTAAGTACTTACGTATACGTTTATAAAAAATTTGACAAACAAAATGTTAATACATATTTCTAATACATTTTCACAACAGAAAAAAATATACACCTTGCCTTATTAAAACGAATGTTCTATCGGATATAATTTTAAACGATTCTCATTTTCAAGCGACATTACGTTATAAAACTTTTTTTCACTTTAATTGGAACGATGAGAGAAAGAGGGGGGGGGAGAGAAAAGTTTATTTTTTTTTCCCATGTAGGTTATACTCGAAGCAATTTGCCAAACGACGGTAATTGCTTTCTAGCCGGGTAATTTCGAATAATTTTTATAAAATGCCTACGTCAAAGCGGAAACTTACAAATTTTCAACTAACTTGTTATATCGTATTATTGTAATTAATGACATTTCTTTATCAAATGCATACGGGCGCCATCGTTACATTAAATTATTTATAAATAGTTAAATTCCCAGATTAAATAGAGGTGGAGTCTCACAAGCATTTGCTAAATTTGTTGCCGCTTCTTTCGTATTCGTTCTCAGATCTACCTTTTTTTTCCGAATTTGTATTCATGGTACTTTATACGGGCACGTGACCGAAAGAAAACGCAATTTGTCATTTCGTATTACTCGAACGTGGTGCAGGATCGCGATAAAAGCAGTTGGTATGCTAATTAATCAACCGTGCAACGATAAATAATTAAGATAAGAATCTTTCGATTCTCGATTACACGAGCGAGAGTTTATCATCTTGAGGCTTGAATCAATATATTGTATTTTTCGTACAATTGTAAATAAGTATGTTAAAAATATAATAATATTCTTGGGACAATAATATCTACGAAACGGCCTTTTCTACGATGCACTAATTCGTACGTAATTATTGGTCAAAAAAAAAAAAAAGGAGAAGAAAAACAAAAAGAAAAGACAAATATAGAAAAAGAGAATGGAAAATGAAAATCCGTTCGTTCAGAGATTCTAAACTCATCGAAAAGAACTTGCAAAGTCTTATAACAGAAGACAGCACGTCGAGTAGTAGGCGAACTTATTACGTGCAGTCTTTTGCTGACTACTAACATGGCAAAGAAAGACAAAGAAAAGAAAAGAAGAAGAAGAAGAAGAAGAAGAGGAAGAAGAAGAGAAGGAAGAAGAAGAAGAAGAAGAAGAAGAGGAAGAAGAAAAAAAGAAGAAAAAACAAAAAGTGATGGCATATGCGTTGAGTGACAATACAAGGATAATTAGTGACAACGGCTCGCGACAGAAATTAGCCAGTCGGGTATTTGCCTTCGCACCTGGGCGCAGTTAGAGTATAAGGTCTACTTTCTCGTAGTGGTGTATGTGCGTCTATAAAGCTACTACGTATACACATTCATACGAGATGGGTAGTGGGGAGCCGATGGGAATATAATTGCAAAGTCATTCATCAGGCATCGGCCTATAGATTATGCTGCGTGCATGAATTACGCCGGTTCTCGGCACTATGCGAATATATATGTGTATATATATATGTGTGTATATATATGTATGTATGTATGTATACATATACACATAGTTATATACCTACGATGGATATTACGGTAGATATTACGCGCGTGCTGGCTACGTGCCTCTCTCTATGTATGTATGTACATACATATATGTATACAAGTATAGATGAGTTCTACTCCACCACCAACCGTGCACGTTCCGCGTAATCATTGAATTCCGAAATGGTATCCGTGTCTCGAATCCTTCTTTTCTATACTTCTTTATTCCCTCGCTATGACTCGACCCTTCTAGCGAGTAGTAGTAACGCGGTGAAGAAGAAGAAGAAGAAGAAGAAGAGAGGTGACGAATAAAAGTGTCCACCACCAAACTCATCGTATAAAATCAAATATCGAAAGTCTGCTCGAGTGTATCGATATTTATATATGTGTGTACATAAGCCGTAGGACGTTTATCGAAGAGGATGGGGATATGTGATCGGTGAATCGTTTAAATATAAGCAGGCACCTGAACGTACGTACGAGTTAAATCTTTTTGTAAAACCGATATTCGTTTTATTAAGAATTACAAAATTTTCGAAGAAAATTGTTCTTTCGATTCAGGTGTTTCTCTTCTTTAAATATCGCACACGCCATATGTATGTATAAGAGTATATATACATAACATGTTTCAATTCCTTTGTTAGTCCTCCCTCGATACACACTGTTTATGTCGATCGATCGAATTTTGTGTCTGTATGCAGTTAATAGCATTAATATCAATTTACATCGTTGCAGATAGACACGGAAAATTACGATATCGATCTACGTGTTACAAGCCGTCGTATCCAATGTCGATTCATACGAAAATCTGGTACGTTTATTAACGCACGAACGGACCCGATAACTCGGACTTTCTTCGTGCGAATACCGATGTAAATAGAAAATCGCAGTAGCAACGAACAAAACGTACGATTCGGACGATCTTGTAATTAACGGTGCGGTGCGCGTGACGGGCAATTACTCCGCCGACGTCCGTCGACCAATTAATTATTTCCACGATTGTCTACGTACGTACCGAATAATATTTCGAATAATAATTTCTCGTTAGTCGTAACACATGATTTAAACAGAAATTTCTGTAGAGGCATGAGAAAAATAATTTCAAAAAAAAAGGAAGAAGAAAAAAGAAGAGAGAGAAAAAAAAAGATCGAAGAGAAAACACGTTTCTTCCGTTTGGAATTCGAAGAAAATTGAAAAACGTGAACGTTTTCGAGACTCCAAGTCTGACGACGATGTTGAGACTGGGGGGGGGGGGAGAAAGAGAGAGAAAGAGAGAGAGTGAGAGAAATAAAAAATGGGAAATTGCATAACGATCGTTAGAAGAAGAGGCATCGGTCGTTAGGAGAGAAGTCGTCGCATAAACGCGTCTCCTTCGGAGATTTTATTGCGAGAGGCGCGGACTCGAAGGACAAACGAGATTGCTAGAATCCGTTTAAGAGGAACGCGGAATTCGTGTTGGAGAAGTAGACGAGTGAATCCGTTAAAAAACACGTAGTACTTACTTATTACTTACCTTATGGTTTCAATTCGATCGAGCCAGGAATAAAATCATCTGGAGAGGATACTTGATAGTTGAGTATCATTAACATAAATGAGCTTAACATCTTTATGGACGTGAGTCGAATAAATCGTGAGATCGATAAATCGGAGGAGTTGTAACGTCAAAAAGACTATGAGAGAAGAGAGGAGGGAATTGCTTTCGACACTCGTAACGAGACGATACTACTTCCGTCTTCATCGTTTTTCATCGCTGTGTGGATCGATCGAGCTATCCGTTATTCGGTTCGTCGAGTTTGGTAAATCGAAGGAATAGGAAGAAGAAGTCGAAATCTAAGAGTGGTTCGCGCGGTCTGCAAACAAAAGCGCCAAACAACGATTTGCCTTAGAGCGAACGAACGGAGAAGGATAGCGGATTGGAACTAGCTAGCCGATCTCAATTCCGTTCTTTCTCTACGTCTCTGAAGGATTAAGGTCCTGGAATATTGAAAAATTACGCTCCTTACATAATCACAAGTCCGAAAAGCCTGGGAGATTAATGCGTGCCCGAGTTGCTAATTCCTTTCTCCTGTCTCTTTCTGTTCTTTCTTGTTCTCTCTCTCTCTTTCTTTCTCTCATACCTTTCTCCCTTCTTTCTCGAGTCCTTTCTGAATCCTGTATAGACGTCACGATAGCGAATTTCATTTATTATTTTCTCTGTCTCTCCAACTTCTCTCTTTCTTTCTTTCTCTCTCTTTTTCTCTTTCTTCTGACTAGTGGTAACAAATACAACGCGAAGCGATAGCGCACGACGACGACGACGACGACGACGACGACGACGACGACGACGACGACGAAGACTAGGTCTACGACGACGACTTCTTTTACGGAACGCGACATTTATCACGTCTGTGACATTTTAATTAAATACGATGACACTCGCCATTTGGTTCATGCGGTATGTACGAACGCGCGACACACTTACGAAAACAAACGCGTGTAGAGTACGTCGTATTCGTATGCGTTTATATATCTATATCTATACGTATATGTATATAATGCGTGAATATAATGCTTGTGCGTGCGAGTGTACGTTTACGTGCGATTGTAGGTGTGCGTGTGCGTATGCGTGAACGACTCTTCTCGTTTAAACTCCTACGCCCATCGATAACGACCTTACTCGCATGCTCGCGGCTCTTTCCTTTCTCTAGTCGTCTACCGTCTGCTCTCTCTCTTTCTTTCTACGCCCTTATTTTTTTTCACTTTTCAAAAGCACCGTCCAACTTAACCGCCGCGAGCCTCGAAATTGTTGACGGCCGCGACAACGCGTATCGCTCGTGAAAACAACGACTCGACGTCGATTAAGGTCGCAGGCTCTCGTTGACAAATCGTACGACTTCCATCTTTCGTGCCCTCGTCGTCGTCATCTCGCGATCATTCTCTCTCGTCAGGTGTCCGACGGACCTCTAGTAAAGCATATCTCTCTCTCTTTCTCTCTCTCTCTCTCTGTCTGTCTTTCTATTTCTCTGTCTCTTCCTTTTCCTTGAAATTAACGCTCACTCGACAAGAAATTTCTCTGATCGTCGTGACGATTACTCGCCTAATCCTTTTACAAAGAGAACCTGAGACTGGCTACGTAAGGTATAGAATATAGTTGTCCTGTAGATTTAATGTCAGCGAAATAAATCGTTTGATTTCTTAATTAGAATATTATGATGATTCTGTCCTTTATTAAATAACGTGGAATCCGTTATTTCAACGTAACGTAGTATTATATCTCTTAGAAGAAAATGAATCTCTTTGTGATAAATAATATCTATTACGATGAAATATTTACCATCGGAAATTATTTCGCAGATTTTTATTCAAAATTGTCAGCCTGTCCCGTTGTATCTTAAGTATTATATCACATTCGATTGTTAACGACGAAATGATTAATCCGTCTGACGGATAAAATAGAATCCGAAGGAAGGACAATGCGTCTATAAAATAGCTCCGACGTTAACTCGAAACGCACTTCCTAACTCGTTCGCATGATATTATCAGTGAAAAGGGGTTCGGCGAAGTATTGTCTAACCCCGTGCGATCTTATATCCCTTTATCCTGATTATTTGGAACTCGAAAAACGTTTGGGAGTGGCGACGACGATTAAGACTTAGTCGCAAGTACGAGACAGTTTCAAGGACCGAATTTCGTTTTCTAATCGTTCCCGACGATCGTCCCTATCTCGTAAATTCGCGCGTGCGAGCGCATTCGACGGTATAAGGACACGAGTAAAGTACTAGAACCGATAACGGTCTCTCTACTCGAGTTGGGAAGGAACTCGGAAGTAGAAAAGGGACCAACACACCATGGGTAACGTGGGCAGCAACCGAAATTAAGACGAATAGTTCTCGATTACGATCGCGTTAAATTAGTGGCAGCCCGACGAATCGCGTTTTCGTTTGCCGTTGCGTCGTTGCACATGCGAATCGAGCATTAGGAAGATACAGAGAGAGAGAAAGAGAGAGATAGAAAGAGGAATTTCGTCCCTTTCCTACTATACCTATGTTCTCTTTCTCTCTCTTTCCCTTTCTCTCTCATTTCGTAAGTCCCCGACGTCTCGCGTTGTTTTCGTTGCAACAAGCACCGCGGGGTGACGATAATTCAACTTAATACACCGCGTACGAGTAGCCCGTAGGTCTTATCGGCTGCATGCCGTAAAACAGAGAGAGAGAGAGAGAGAGAGAGAGAGAGAGAGAGAGAAAAGTGAAGGACTTTATCAGTGGCTGGCTCGTTGAAAAATTACCGTCCGGAAAATAATTGTTAAGTGCTTTATTTACTCAATAATGCTTCTGGCAAGCAAGAAAGAGAGACACAGGCACAATGATAGGGGTGGGGAGTTAGGGTGACAGAACAGGGTAAAGATAACGAAGAATTCGTGAGAAACGACACGACTCGTTCTCTCTCTTTCTCTCTTTCTTTGATAACAAGCTGAAATTCACTTTCGTCGATCCTCTGAGAAAAATAGATACTCAAATAATATTTATTATTACATTTTGTGTGCAATCAGTATTTTATATATATATATATATATATATATGTAAAATTATTTTCTATTTACAAGCACGGATTTCTATCTTAAAGAAATTTCCTACTCATCTTTTTCACCTTTAACTTTCCAACAATGGTACTTCAACTGTACGTAATTAATGCTAAGGCTTGACGATTAAATTGTAGATTGATAGCAGACGTAGCTCATCGATCATTAATCCTTAGTCATAGGTAAGCTTTGAAATTAAGAATTATTCTCGACTAGTAGTAATAGAAATAAATATACGTTTTTACGTAAGAGAGAGATAAAAAGAAGACAGAGAGAGAGAGAGAGAGAGAGAGAGAGAGAGAGAGAGCAAAAGAGAGAAAAGAATAAAAGGTCAACGCTGTAGAAGTCTCATCGAGAAAAAGGGTTTCGATCGAGACCCTACTGTTTACCTACAACTGGTTGGTCTCGCATTAAGAACGCATTAGCGTCAACTCTGCGGCGAGTTAAGCGATTGGCGTGATATAGGTTCTTCCATGCGGGGTGACACACGGACCGTGAAAAGAGACGATCGTGAGGATAAAAAAAGAAAGAAAGAAAAGAAAGAAAGAGAGAAAGAGAAAGAGAATAGTCAAGTCTCAAGCAACGATTATACGTTGTCCGAGTGTGGTCGCAACAAGGACGGAAAAACGATGACTATGATGCTGTGGTAGCGTATAACATACCATCATTCACACTTCGTGTTAACTAACGGCGACTTCAACATCTAATTAAAACACAGCTTGATATTTTTTATGGAAAGGAACGTGCCTTTTTTCATAAACATTATCAAATTAATTTTTAATTTTTTAATCTTTGAAATCTAGTCTCTCTTTGGTTAACTATTGTTATATTATATTTTGTCCGACATCCTATTCCCATTCATTTTACTTTTTTTCTATCTATTATTATTGAAATGAATTTATCAGTATTAAAAGTTCGATATAATTGTAGACATTTGATATATTTCATACGATTTTTCGTACGAATATGATTCAACGTGTAATATTTCGGGCAAATTTCTTTCATGTAAATTTACTGCTTTTAAAATTCGCTGAAAGAAAAGAAAAAAAAAAAAAGAAAAAAGAAAAAATAAAGAGGAGAAAAAAGAGGAAAAAAGAAGATACGAAATAAGATATAATTACACAATGCGTTATTGCTTTGTAGAAATGCGTAACAGATATGTAAGTATGTGATAGTCGAATAAATGAAAGCTGTACGTTTACACGATCGAGGTTTATCGAGCGACGTTTGCTGATCCTCTCGTCGTCGAAAGTACTCAGCTTGTGAAATAAAGGACGACCAACGAAAAGGAGAAGGGAGTGAACGAACGAATGAGTGAGCGAGAGAGAAAGAGAGAAAGAAAGAGAGAGAGAGAGAGAGAGAGAGAACAAGAGGGAGAAGAAAGAAAAACCTGTCCCGAGGTTTGTCCCTGTATCGGCTCCCGCGATGTCGGTGGTTAGCAGCCGAAACCGGTGGTGCTATTAACGACATTAACGCTACTCCGGGCAAACACGGCCCTATATCATCCCAAGCCCGCCGGAATAATAAACAATAAATTCCGGTGAAATACGGCGTCGAACAAGCGTAACCCATTTGTTTGCGATAAACTGACCCCGAAGCTAGTCCAACCAGTCTGCTACAGGCGTCTCTCTTTTCTCTTCTACTCTCTCTCAACGGCTTTGCTCTTTTCTCTCTTGTGAGTAAAATTTCGAGTATCTATTATATATACGTATTTATGTATGTATGTATATATCTATGTAAGTACGTATATTGGATATGCATATGTGAATTTTAAGAAACAGATCAACGATTGCGTAACGAGAAGGTAGATCTAAAAAAGAAAAAAGAAAAAAAAAAAAGAAGAGAAAAAATGTTTAATAGGTTCGAGTAACGTAATTAATTGCATAGGTTTAACCTTTAACCGGTGACGTACGTTTAGCAGCACCGAACAATCGGAAGAATATAAATTCGTTTTCGCCTTCTGCATTTATTTTTTTTTCTTCTTCCTTTTTTTTTCATTCGGACAAATAAAGAAAATTAGTAAAGTGTCAGTTTTTTTTTTTTATTTACTCGTTGCTAACGTCACTGAATAATTTAGAGAGCGAGAGCTGACGAGGAGTATATATAATAATAGTCCAAATTCGTGGATTTAGAGAAATTTTGATAGCGAGTTGGATGTCGTTCAAATTTCTTTAGATATTGTTGATAAAAATGGTAACGTCTTTTACGAAAAGAAATTATGCTGGAATGGATGCACGCGTATGCTCGTACATACGTTATCGTGCCAATTAACAAATTGGAAGGTCCACTGGGAATCTCGATGACGGCCGTACGTTGCCATAACTGTCGTGCTCGTGCCATAAACACGGGAAGCGTCAAGGCCCGACAAAAAAGGAAGATACTGAGAGAACGTGAGCCTGTGAATCTGTGCGTGCTTATAAGTGTACGTGTGTGAAAAAGAAAAAGAAAAAGAAAAAGAAAAAGAAAAAGAGAGAGAGAGAGAGAGAGAGAGGAAAAGAGTAAGGAGAAAGGTTCGAAATGGCCCCCTTCGACCATTCGTTCCTTCGTCGAGGCCCCCCGCCAGGTTTTAGTACACCTAAATCGTACGAACCTATCGGAAAACTAGTCGAGCCGTTTAAGGTAATACGCAAAGTTACATGTCTTGTTTATTTGACGATAAGACTGCGTTGAAGGTGATTTTAATATTTGCGAAAAAGAAACAAAGATAAAGAGATAAAGAGAGTGAGAGAGTGAGATAGAGAGAGATAGAAAGAGATCGAAATTTATTACGTCCCAAACGATTATCGTAAGCATTTGAATTTATAAAAGTAAATGGTGATATCCTTTGAAAGAAGTTTAAGAAGTATATACTGAAGTAACGTTCGAAGTCGGAATCGAATAATAAAACCATGAAGATCCGATATATATAGAGATAGAATCCTTTTGGCACCGAGCAAGGGTGAGCAAAAAGCTTATTGGCTGGTAAAGCTTACTTGAACGTTAATAACAAGGTCGTTTCACACCGGATACTCGATTGCATGATGGCAGTCAGCCAATAACCCTGCCTGCTTGCGCCTCACCGTTCCACCATAAGGAGTGCGTTTTAGGTAATTGGCCGTGAATATTATCTTACTCAGGGGTGGTGGCAGAGGTTACTCGGATCAAGAGAGCTGAGAAAGCAAGTGGGAAAGGGATATATATATATATATACATAGATACGGCAAACGTTACACGAGTGAGAAAGAGAGGAGGATGGAGAATGAAGAGGAGAGGAGAGGAGAAGTAGAAGCAGGAAGAGGAGGAGGAGGAGGAGGAAGAGGCGGAAGAGGAGGAGGATACCTTACAAATTGCAACTCTCGCAAGGGGATTTTGTGCGTGCACTCTTCTCTTCTCTTCTCTCCTCTTCTCTTGCGCGTGCCCAACGAGCGCTCGTCTCGAAACCACCTTTAAAACACGTCGGATCAAAGATTATCCGACAAGAGCGCACGCTGATGATTCTCTTTATTTAACGGAGGTAGTAACACGACAAGATTAACTGAGAGAAACGAGACGAGTGTCTATGGGAGGAAAAAGACAGGAATTAAAAAAAAAAAAAAAGACAAGAGGAAAAAAGAAAAAGAAAATTAATTATCCGCTTGCCGATTGGTAATATTTTTTGATTCGATAATAAGTTGCCATTTAAATGGAGATAAATATTCATTCAAACGTACGATTGAATATCGATTTATGCAAAACGTTACGCGACGTTTCGTTTCGATTTTACACACTAACACACGCACACACGCGCGTGTACATACGCACGCATCGCAGACATAGCACCACCAGGAAGATTAAGTTAGATTAATGCACGACAAAATACACAGAGAAATTAAGCGGTTAAAGGAAAATAGATAAATCGTTAAACGCTCTTACTAGTTTTTCTGTAGATACAAGGTATTATCTTCTAAGATGAAGGAATATATATATGTATATATGAAAATAGGAAAAAAGAAATTCAGGACACACACAATCGCATATACAAAAACCCATGCACTAATACGTTACGTACGAATAACGGTACGTATACATTGTACACGAAAAAACAACGTAATAATAATTGATCTTACGTGTTAGTAAAAACAAAAACAAAAAACAAACAAACAAAAAATTAAATATAAAATCGCAAAAGGATCGATAATACAGAGACCCGTCGGTGATATCCTTCCCGTCGAGTTGAATTTAACGGAACGTTTTCGCTTTGTGATTAACAAAAAAATCTCCAAATAGAAACGTGCGAGTCGTTCGAGAGAACACGGAAAATCAGTTTCGTTTTTCATACGTCCGTTCATCCGTCCGTAGAAGAAACTCGTGAAAAATAAACAAATAATCAGGAGGAAGATACGTTTTCGTTCGACGATGAATCTGAAGAAGAACGGTGCAACGGGCCGTCGTATTCTCGTGGGGCGTGAAACACTTGAAAATCCCGGTTATGTAAAACATAGGAAAACGGCCCTCAGGCCGGAACGTTAGGTGGAACACGTAATTGAAAGCACTTTGGAGGACCCTACGGCACGCACAACGAGCACTCGCATTTGCATTCAGTGGCAGAGGGAATGCCTTTTAACCGAAATGACTGCGTGTGTATGACAAACGCCAGGTTTATGCGCCGGAACGATGGGAATATTTATTGGCACGAATTAATGTCTCCGCTCGTCCGTGTCGAGCGTTTTATTTATTGGGACATTTCGGTACCGACTACGACCCTCCACGGAGGAAAGAGGTGGCTTCAGGAGGAGAAAGAAGAAGAAGAAGAGGAAGAGGAAAAGGAAAGGAGAGAAAGACTCTTAGAGTAGTAGTGTGCCTCTCGTTGTCCCGCATCGTGTCGACGAACGGAACGTTTCAAAGAAAACGATTCTTCTTCTTTTGAATGAGAGAAAGAGAGAGAGAGAGAGAGAGAGGGAGAGAGAACGGGTTGACGACATGTTTTAAGATCAAATCGATTTTCAACTGCCCACCAAATCGATCGTAATCCCACGCTTCGCGAATCGGATTACTACTCTCGCTACTTACTATCCAGATTTATTATTATACATTCGCGTTCGCGTTCTAACCGCTCATAAATATTTGTAATTCGACGATCTTTCTTTACGCGACATTATATTAAAATACAAACGGATGTGTTGAATAAATAGAAAAAATGATTGTTGTTATAGTTTTAAGTTTTATTAAGTGCATGCATAACGTCGATCGAATAATCATTCTTTTTACGTAATGAGAATTTTGAGAAAATTTTGTTAACATAATTACCTGATGTGTCTCTCTTCTATGCGTTTTACTAACGCTACTGCGTACAATTTTGGAGAATAATGGATATATTGGAGGATTGTAGTAATGGTTATGGTTTGAAAAAAAGGATTTAATGTAAAAAAAAAGAACTGTATGAATGTTTGAGTTGAAAATGTAATTTACTATTCTTAATTAGTATACACAAGTATGCATGTGTGCATGTATGTACGTATGTGTATGTATATATCTATAATATATATAATGTGTATTATATATATATTATATATATTATATCATATATCATATATATATACACATATATACTCACAAACATACATACATACATACATACATACGTATATATATATACATATATATTCACATAGAGATATATATATGTATATGTATATACATACATACATACACATATACCTATATTTGGAGATACAAATGCATGTTAATATGCCAAATATATATGTATATATATATATATATATATATACACATACACACACACATAAAATTCATAACGAAAAAAACCCTGTTGATAGTGAAATTCTTTCTTTCTCTTCAACGCAAAGAAAAGGTAAATACAAAGACTAAACGATTTTTTCTATTATTAACCTTTATATATATATATATATATATATAATATATACATATACATATACATGTACATATATATATATATATATATATATATATATATATAGTTGTAGTTTCTTTTAATGAAACTTACATGTTACAGAAGAATCTTGTAGATTTTATATTAATTATTACTGAAAGTACTTATATTTATTTGAATACGAACCATATATATGTGTATGTGTAAATATATACATGTTCCTTTTGATATCGCGAAAAAAGTCCAACATAGTCGCAATAAGCATAAAACACGTTAACTCGCATATCGTCAATTAATTAAAAATAATTAAAAATTTAAATTGTATCAGAGGGAAATATACTACAATATAAAAAGAAATAATTTGTTTTAATTAAATAAAATTATGCTTTTTCTCTCTGATACAAAAAAAAAAGAAAGAAAGAAAAGGGAGAAAACAAATAAACCACATATCGACGATAGTCAACGTGTAGACTTTTTACGGGATACATTTTTTTAATCTATACCATATTTATTTATAATATTTATTAATATATATCTATATATCTATATATATTTTTCTTTATAAAAAAAAAGAAAAAAAATAAAAGAAATTTGCTCTCAGCGATCAATAAATTTTAAATGTGCTTTCCTCTCTTTTTTTCTCTATCGGGTAATCTAACGTCACTCCGTTTATTACAAAAACTGATTGCCGGTCGCGATTCGATCATCGATCGCATTCAATTTGTAAGAGAGATTCGAAGGGATGATAGATGAAAAGACATTGGATACATGCACATTCGATGATAATTACAAAATAATGATAAGTCATTCGATTCATTGTTAATCCGATGATAAAAACGTAATTATAATCGATCATCTTCTGTCGGATTCTGCAGCTTGTTTTCTTTCCTTCTTTTTTTTTTTTTCTTTTTTCTCTTTAACTTTCGCTATCCTGATATGGATTAGAGAAGAAGGAAAAAAAAAAGAACGACAAAATATAAAATAAAATCTAAACTTTAAATATTATAGACGTTCAATAACATAAGCGAATAAACAAAAGAAAGAAAAATTAGAGGAAAAAGAAATTAATTTTTCGAATTGTCTTTTGCATGAACACGATATAAGAAATATAAAAATTAATGAAAGGAGGAAGAAGAAGAAGAAGAAGAAGAAGAAGAAGAAGAAGAAGAAGAAGAAGAAGAAGAACGCGATTATTTCGCGTAGTAACGTAGATAGATATACAAAAGATCCGAATTATTTTTCTTTTCCCGCGATTAATTAACAATATCTCTTATAAATGTAAATGTAGGTTTATCTATATATATACAAAGCTCGCAACGATCGTGATACACTTTTTTCGAGCTCTTATCACAGACTGAATCGTAATTACAGCAAGCAGCAGTAGCTGCAACATCGATCGGTATACCACGCGCACATCTATATTGTGCAAGTAGTACGATGTATATTATTATGTATATGTATATGTATATGTATATAAGTATTTATATTATCATTCTCTCTCTCTCTCTCTCTCTCTCTTTCGCTCTGTCTGTCTGTCTCTCTATCCACACGTCCCTTAGCTTTGTTCGCTCGTTCGTTTATTCGGTCGTTTACTTGCACGCGTCTTTCTCCGTCTCTTTTCTTCTTTCTTTCTTCTACCTAATATAAATACGTTGGTCCATGTTGGGAAGAAAAAGATAACGAAGGAAAGAAAGAGAAAAAGAAACATACAGGATGAAAGAGAGAAAAAGAAAGAGAAAGAGAGGAGAGAAAGTGTGATAAACGACAAATAAAAGAGAGAAATATGATAGTGTGTTTTGTGATGTGTATGTGTCAGCCATATTTCTTGATGTTGAGTATTTCTTCTTATGCATTTCGAAGGGTTGGTGTTGGAGTAGCGCAAGGAAGAAATCAGAGCTTAAATTTCTAGTGGATGAAGCAGTCCAACGTTAGCTCTCTCTTGCGTCGATCGGTCACAATAAAACGACGATAAGCTCGTCCGATAAGCCCTATGGGAGTATATACAATGTCACGAATAAATATTACAGCTAAATATACGCCAATTATGATGATAATGATAATGATAATGATTATGATTATGATATAATGATATCATCAATAATGATCACCATCATTATATCAAGATATGATATAATATTATTATTATATCAATTCATGATGTAATCATGGTGATGATGATAATGATAATAATGATAATAATGTACGGAATAGACGAAAGAGAGACAGAATGAAAGAGTAATACGTTGGCAAAGGGAAAGACAAAAAAGATAATAGGACCCTGTGATCGGGACAAATTAGGAAAGAATAAGATGCACGTGTAGCATGGTGCTTGATAGTAATAGTAATAGTAATAGTAATAGTAAGTAGTAGTGATAGTAGTAATAGTAATACTAATAGTAATACTAATAATAATAAATACAACTACAAAAAGAACTAATTAAAGATATCCGATGACATAGCCAGTAGAAAACGCATTCTTCTAATGAAAAACGAGTCTATTATTAAGATCGTAAAAAAAAAGAAAAGGAAAAGAAACGCCTATGATCATACTATAATCACCGGTAAAAAAAAGAGAAAGAGAGAGAAATTATACTAGACATACATATTTATTTTTCTCGATAGATTATCTCTTTCGTCTTCTAACAAAATCCACGCCCGCTAGTCCTCTCTGTCATCTCAACACGTTCTTCTTTTAACGATACAGCATCATCCACCATCCTTATCTTCCTCTTCTTTCAACTAATCATAGTTTTCACTTTCGGACGGTATCGAAAAAAAAAAAAAACAATCCGGATACCGTCGTGCGTTATACTCGTGCGAAACGAAAAGAAAAACGAGAAAAAAAAATATATTGCAAAATAAATAAATTAAAAAAAAAAAAAAGAAAAAAAAATACACGATAATCAAAGACGCGATATCACTTTTGATCACTCAAAAATTCACATTCATTTGTTCGACGGTGAGAAAACGGTGTGTCCCTCTTTTCGAAGACTTTTTTTATTATTATTATTATTGTTATTGTTATTAAAAGAATTTTTGTCCCGTGAATTTTCTTCTTTTACCTCACATCGAAGATGTCCCTTGTAGAACGCGAATCTTTGAAGAATAGAGATATAGCGAAGTTATATAGGAAAGCTCTATACATATATCATACATCAAATATATATTGTACATATTGTACATATACTTTTGCATCCGTCGGTACTCGAATAGTCTGTCACTATTTTGTTTTGTTTTTGTTTTTCTTTGTTTTTCATATCTTTTTTTTTTGCTTCCTCTTCCGTCATCGTCGCGTTCAGAGAGAAGGTTTTTTTTTTCACTTATTCGAATTCATGCATCTTAAAATTTCTTTTTCTTTCCTAAGCTATCCCGCGAGGTCATCGTCTATTTTATTTTATTTTATCTTTTTTATTATTATTATTTTTTTTTTATGAGCATTACGAAAAGAAACGCTCTTACAAGTTTAAAGATTTTAACCAAAGGTAGACTATCATTCTTTTCTTTTTTAGTTATTTATTTGTGTTTATCTCTCTTTTTTTTTTTTGCAAATCTTTAGGATGAGTCAAAAGAAATCGACGCGATGGCCGTGCGTTTCGTTCGATAGATCATTTTATTAGATTTTTATTATCACATACACACATACACACACATATACACAGATACACATTTTGATCGTTTACTATATTATACTCTTGATCTATTCTTTAGAAGAAAAAGTTGCTTCGTCTCGTTCGAAAACTCAATTTTCTCGTTCTGAACGTTCGACGTTTACGAAAGGCTTTTCTATGTAAGAACGATAAGCGTCTTACCTTGTCCGAAAACATAAAAGATAGTAAAAGAGGGTATATAATCGTATTTCGTGCGTAAACTTAAGCCTCTTCGTGCGATTCCCAAGATTAGAAAGAAATCATTAAAACAGCTTCGTCGTCCTAAACGTGAAACGAAACGAAACGAAACGAAACGAAGATCGAAAGTGAAGATAAAAAACGATGGGAAAGATGAATGAAATATATATATATATGTATATAAAAAGGCCGATGTTTCGCGTTTCTTGACTCAACCTATGACACACCTATGTTCGAACGACAAGACACTACAGAACGTACGTAAAAAAATTTATCTAAATGATTAAAGAAAAAAAAAAGAAGATAAACAAAAAAAAAAAGAAGAGAAGAATGGCCATGCTCTGGACTCCCGAACGAAGACGCATTATAATTACTAGCGTACTTTATTCATTGATTTATCGATTGATTTTTTATTTAAAAATTGGGAGGAATGATCCTTTAGTGACATATGATTAGTTAAAAAATTATATATATATATATGTATATACACATACTTTTCTAGATGAGTACGAACTATAATAAATTCAACTAATAGTTAATAATAATAGTCAACAATAATAGTTTCAACTCCAATACCTTGTACCGAATTAAAATTACGTAAAATAAAAATATCGCGGTATAAAAAAACGAATTTGTATAAACGTGAGATAGGTAGATAGAGACAGAGAGACAGAGATAGAAACAAAGGCAGAGAGGGAGAGAGAGAGAAAGAGAAAAGAGAGAGAGAGAGAGAGAGAGACGATTTTTAAACATAATCAAAACTTATCTCGTAATTATCTTCTTCCTGGCAATTAACGTTATAACGCAAGCTGCAGCAATAAGTTTTAGGAGAGAACATTCATAGGAGACAAGGATAGCGATTACAGAAGTTAACGATTTATATATGTGGGATCGATCGTAGGGTCCAGAAGTGAAGGTGTCACGATAGAAATGTTAGTATGCGTTATGCATTCTGATGTGTTGTTAGAAAAATAATCGAGGAAAAGCCGATAGGAGTATAAGCGACGAACGTGTATGAATATTCGTTCGAACGCAAACTCGTATCGAAGCGTTCCCATCGAACGATTGTTCTCGATCGAGAAGATGGAGAAGAAAATGGATCGACAAACTTGTCGAAAAAACGACATATATACATATACATATTAATATACATACATAGATACAATATATTCGAGAACGATCTTTCGAAAGATCCTCCGAACGGAGGAACGGGAATTTGAAACAGATATTACATATTTATATATTTATTTATATATAAAGAAAAGCTTACATATGACTGAGCGGTGGTATCGAGTGATGTTGCGCCAAAGGATCCGGTGATGGACCAGGGGAGTAGACACCAGCACCATGTTGGACGACCCCCTGGTCGACTCCTTGCGGCAAATACATGGATATCATCTGTCTAAGATCTCCCTGAGATTGATGAGTTTGATGGGTTTGTTGGCCCATATATTCACGTTTAACGGCAGCAGCAGCAGCAGCTTGTTGTTGTTGCGCCTGTTGCTGCTGTTGCGGACCAGACGCTGCGCTCGAGGCGCCCGGTCCGCTGGTAGGTGTGGGAGTATGTATACCCGCACTCGCAGGACTCGTTGGCTCAGATTTTATACTACTGCCGCTAGGACTGTGGCTAGACATTTGGGATCCAGATTGAGGCTGGTGATACGGCGAGGGTGAGCCGCCGGGTACGGTGGTTCCAGCGTAACCACCATATCCATTCATATAACTGTTTATTGGTGGACTGCCACCACCCATGTGATGTCCCATATCATATCTTGGATATCCAGCAGCGGCCGCGGCTGCCGCCGCTCCACCCATGTGACCACCATAAGCAACGTGCTGCTGATACGCAGCGGCCGTCGGATCGTGCATCATATAACCATTCGGCATATATCCGTTGGGCATCTGATATACCTCGCGGGATATCTGCCCTTGCTGAGGTCCACCCGTACTACCAACTTGTCTTTGATCGACGCCTAATATGCCACCGACACCAACGCCGACTCCAACTCCTCCGACACCGCCGCCGAGCGGGAACTTGTCTTTCTTCAAAAGCGTTTTCGTTTTTCTTCTTGGTCGGTACTTGTAATCCGGGTGCTCTTTCATGTGCACCGCGCGCAATCGCTTCGCTTCGTCGATAAACGGGCGTTTTTCTGTTTCGCTGAGTAATTTCCATTCCGCTCCCAAGCGTTTAGAAATTTCTGAATTATGCATCTTCGGATTCTCTTGAGCCATCTTACGCCGTTGACCGCGGGACCAGACCATGAAAGCGTTCATCGGCCTCTTCACTCGGTCTATGTTATTGTTCTTATTCGTATTATTGTTGTTATTTGGTGGCTGATGATGTTGGTTTTGCGATTGCTGTTGCTGTTGTTGCTGCGGTTGCTGATGAGGATGGTGTTGCTGTTGCGCAGCGCTTTGCTGAGCCGCAAGAGTATGCATGTTTTGTTGTTGCTGTTGTTGTTGTTGTTGCTGCTGTTGTTGCTGCTGCTGCTGCTGTTGGGCCGCAGCAGCCGCAGCCTGCATCGAAGCATAATGGTGCTGCGGTTGATGATGATGTTGTAAACCTAATCCTAGGGTACTACTGCTAGGTGGACTTCCAGACAGGGCTGGACTATGAACTATGGAACCTAGTGTTCCGTAAGGCGACACGCCGGTATGGTGACCCATCGGCGATACACCTTGGTGCGGATGCGGTGGCATCTGACCATGCAGGCTACCGCCTTTTAGGTCCGTCTCCATCGTGAGCATGTCGTCCTCCCTGTGGCCGTACAGTTTGCCGCCGTTTTCTTTAACTGTGCTACGTCAAAGAAAGAGCCTCGACGAGACACACGCCGCCGATGAGATCTCGCGCACCACTGCGCGCCGCTCCTCGATTTTCTTCAGCCGTAGCGCGTCCGGTCACTAGCTCTTTTTTTTCTTCTTTTCTTTCCTTCTCTCTCTCTCTCTCTCTCTCTCTCGCTTTCTCTTTTCCTTCCTCTCGCTTTTTTCTCTTCGAAGCCGAATTTCACTTAGTCCGTTTCCCTTTTCATAACGATATTGAAAATATGAATGATCCGATATAAGTGTTTCTTTCTCGACAAAAATCACAATCCCTCACAAACTTCGCGCACTCTTAGCACGTAGAATCAACCCGCGCGCATTACTCATTCCTTAAAATTGTTGTTGTTCTTTCCTTTTTCTTCTATTTCTTTAAACTTCTTTTTCTTCTTCCTCTTCTTCAAAGTCTAGTATCGTTCGTTATTGTTTTCGTATATTAAGAGATTCTCACTACGTAAATGTCACTGAAGGAACACCACAAGGAGACACGTCGCCGGCGGTCCTCGTACTCGACGACGCCACAGAAGAGAAGAACAGAGGACAACAACGACGCGTTGTTGACACCTTGATACGGAAGGCTCTCTTACTAGTCACAGACGATGATCACCATCAACACGAGAGCTCGATCTTTCTCTTCTCTTCTCTTCTCTTCTCTTCTCTTCCTTCTCTTCCTTCTCTTCTCTTCTCTTCTCCACTCACTCCCTCCCTCTTTCTCCACTGTCTGTCTCTCTCTCTCTCTCTTTCTTTCAGTATGTATAGAGTACGTATCCGTATCCGTGTATGATGCGTATGAGCGCGTGCACACGCTTGGCACGCGTTTTTTCTTTAGTGTCTCACACGTCGTAGATTAACACAAGAAAAGAAGAAGCCGACCTCCACTCTCCACGAAAGGACAGAACCGTCTGAGCATTCGTGGGTTTCGCCTTGGGCTCTAACACTCGGGGCTCACTTCCTGCCGAGGCGGCTGCTGTTACCTCCACTACTCCTCTTTCTCACCCCCCACTTCTGACCAACTCGGTCCGTCCCTCGACCCCTTCGCTCCTTCGCTCCCTCCAGTCTACGAGGATACCCCCACTCTGGCAGGATCGACGCGACCATAGCCAAAGGAGCGAGTCTACCGACGGCTATCGATTGGCACGCGCGCCTGCCATCATTTCTCTCGACCAATCGGCCCTATGCCACAGTTCTAGTGGGCGGGCTCATACCAACCTCCGAAGCGACCTCTTGCGACCGAGCTAAACCTTCCCTCTTACACTACATCCCCACTACTGCTTCTCAACACGCTCTCCCTCTCTCTCTCTCTCCCACTCTCTCCCACTCTTTCTCTCTCTCTTTCTCTCTCTCTCTCTCTTACCACGATATCAACTTCCCCTATCTTCTTCTTGCCACTGTGCGCGCCACGAGATCGGCTACCCGTCGGTCTCGCGTCGTTTTCCTCTTCCTCTTTCTTCTCTTCTTCTTCTTCTTCTTCTTCTTCTTCTTCTTCTTCTTCTTCTTCTTCTTCTTCGTCGTCGTCGTCATCTTCTGCTTTTTCTACTTCTTCTGCTTCTGCTCTTTCTGCTCCTTTTCCATTTTCTTTTTCTTCTTATTTTTTTTATAATCCTTTTTTTCTTCTTTTTGTTCTTCTACTCCTTTCCCTTCTTCTTCTCCTTCAACGATGAGACGATGACGATGATGACGACGACGACGACGACGACGACGACGACGTCGTATGCGTGGGCACGATTTAATACTCTTTCTGGCAACGTGTGTAGGCATAGGTTAAGCGCTTTGCCACGCTTCAGATGTGTCCGAATTAATCCTATTTCTTGACAAAGATTTGTTTGTTCGTTCGTTCGTTCGTTTGTTTGTTTGTTTGTTTGTTTGTTTGTTTGTTTGTTTGTTTCTTGTTCCTTTTTTCTTGCTTTGTTTTTCTCTTTTTTTTCCAATCTCTTCCTTATTTTTTTATTTCGTTTTCCTTTCGTTTCCTTTCGATGTCCAAGTTAAATATTAAGAATTGTTATTTCAAATCCTTTATTTCCCATCGCGTTGAATTTACGATCCAGGTTAGTAAGTTTTACGAAGGAATTTTGTAAAGTCAAATTGTTTTTTATTCACTACTGATTTTAGATTCTAATCGTTTATCATTGTCTGTTAAAAATATAAAATATAATAACGTTATATTCTATTTCTAAGAGGTAGTCATTTAAGTAACATGATATCGTGTACACGAGGTAACAGTTTTTGTATGCATAGAAAAGAAAATATATTTCAAATATAAGGCATTTCTCCATGGTAAAGGATCGTTAAAGGTTTCGATATTAATAGTAATAATTTTTTTGTTTTTTTTTTTTTCTTAGACGAATACGTTCCTGTAAGTAGATACGTCTAAAAAATTATTTCGACGTTTTATTCTATCGTCAAGGTTAAAATTTAAATTACTTTTGGAAACAGACATCTCGTAGACGGATTTTACGATTCGAATCGTTGGATTATCTTATCTCAAACAACGGCGAGACTACGTGAATTTTTACAAGAGCGTGACATCATTTAAATAATTATAGAAATTGCATTACCATTAAAATTCAGTTCAGCATTAATAATCAGGATAATATAAATTAAAAAAAAAAAAAAAAGGAAAAGAAAAAAAGAGAAAATTAATAACGCATCTATCAGAGTTCTATAGAAAGGGATCTATATTTCTTTAATATTTCATAATGTAAATAGTTTTTACAAAAATTGGAAATTGTTATTTTATTCTTTTTTTTTTAAATTACATTATGTAACGTCACGCCAATCTCCCTTGCATGGATTATTAGCGATATTCTCTGTACGTTTTGTTGTTCGAAAACGTCCGATAAGAATAACAATTTTGACGATACGTAAGCAAGTATATAAGTACATACTCGAATATCGCATTATTCGTTTGTTCTACAATTCACCTTCTTCTTTTCCTCTATTCGTCTATGTTCTCAGTTTTCCTGAAAGAAGCTTCGATCGACGACGCTACTTCGTTTTAAGCGGGTTCCTGCGCGTAGGACCTGTTGCCGCGAGAAGAGTGAACGAAAGAGACGGACAGAGAAAGAGAGAAAGAGAGAAAGACAGAGAGAGAGAGAGAGAGAGAGAGACAACGAGTTATAGATAATCATAGACACACTCTGTCATCCTGTAACATAACAACAGTCACGAAGGGAACCTCGACTAGTAAATAAAATTTCTATAAATAACCTTCCAAGATCTCAGACATTTACCTACTCATTGTTTTTCTTCTTTCTTTTTTATTAATCGCACTTTTTTTGATTTCACATTAGATTAAGATTATTGATTAATGTTCGAAAATGGTAATGAACGATAAGTAAGACGACATCGTTAATCCTATTCTTATCCGATACAAGACTTATCGATGATATCTCGATACGATAAATATTCACATATATCGATTTTCTTCTGATGTTGCGCACCGGAAAATTAAATTCAGATAAAACTTCGATCGTGAATTTGATGATCTCTTTCAAAATGCGATGAAATAAAATTTCTAGAAATTTTTTTTTTTGTAAATTAACTCGGACGATATTGTATCCGAAATAAATCAATAATTCTTTCTTATCGATTTAGTTACAATTTCTTAGGTACAACTTTTAAACAATTTCTTTAAGCAATCAACAAACGAATAGATAAGTAAATAAGTACTTACCTATTTCGCATATCCATAATCGATGATTTATTAACACGCTTACCCTAACTCTTGATCTGAATACATAAGAAAGATAGATCTAAAACACGAGGGGGTATTATTCGCGATTCTTTCATCGAATTATTTGGATTTGCCTGGCGACACGATGTGGTGGCATTAAGTCGAAATGCCACAAGTGGCACATAAACCGTGCGGAATAAGTGGATTGATAGGTCGTTACTGTTGAAAAAAGATGGAGCGGATTGCGAGGAGTGGAAATAACGGAGAGAGAGAAAGAAAGAGAATGAGAGAGAGAGAGAGAG